>NC_056731.1:1375817177-1376117177 GCF_019279795.1 Protopterus annectens
TGAAGCTGAAATGTCTGTCATTACTTAATGAATTCAATCTTTAGTGATTTGCCAGAAAACCATAAATTTTATGAGAAGCAGACCAGAAAAATGAGACAAAAATCTGAACAGTCTGTGAAAATCTGCACAGTTGAGAGATATGAACCTCTCTCAGGTAAAATATGGATTAAATGTCCCTTCCCATTATGTATTGCTTAGTTACATATAGGGACTGATGTTTTACACTGTTACAAATATGTAAATCAAAAGATCAGGTTGTCATTTTCTGATAATGTACAGTCATATTATGAGCACCTAAGTTTTAATGAACAGTATTATTTAAAAATGTGTTTCCAATTGCAGCTTTCTTTTCATATTCTGTGTCATTTTGCAAAGTATGTCTCCACATATATGAGTTAGAGTAATGAGTGTATGATTTAGATATTCTTGTAAGGTATAGCCAATGCATTATTTCAGGAGTGTGTAATATATTGCTAAAGACATAGTTAAAAAGAGCACGTGGTGACAATAAAGTGTGTTGCTTATTATCATAAGTCTGAATTGCACAGCAAGAATGCTAACATTTTTCTTCCAAACATCACGCCATAAAAACAAACATTCTTGTACATCATATATGAAGGTGCTGTTGGAAGAGTCCAGGTCCAGCAGATCCACTTTAGTGTTACGGCTAGCACTGAGTAACTGCCCTTTGTTATACCGAAGTCACGTGTCCTTTCCTACATCTACCTCTGGTAGTTCGGCACTGTACTAACAATTCATATCCACAGTAGCTAGAATCAATAATTCAGAAAACTAGGGCACAATGATATAAAAAAATAATTGAAAGTTTCTCAGACTGTGCTTGATTTTAGGCTGGAAGCACAGCCCTTGGTGACATTCATTATGTAGCTACTTCATCACATTGCACATACGGCATAACATGATTCATACACGTTACTAACTTCTTTTGCAAAAAGATTCACTGAAGAACATATTTCTCCCATTACAACTCAGGCTTGTCTTATCTCTTTCAGTATTAGGGCCACCAGAGCATGAGAATCTTATAATAAAGCACGTTGGTCTTTGTGATAAATCATTCATTGGATAAGAGACTGTTACAAGATTATCTGTATTGCTCAGTTTGATGAATTTCCTACTGTAAAGTGGATTTAACAGAAGACCTATAAGAAAGGTTAATGTTCATACAGAAGCCCAGAGGCCTAGGACTTTGCAGACAGGTCATTAGAATGTCAGAGCTATAATACTAAAAAGACTGACCCAGTAAAGTAGCAATAGTTACCTCTCTATCCCAAAGCTCTGCAATATGCCTTAAGGGATCTTGAATGAGAGCTATGTTGAAAGTCATTTTTTATGTTTTCTTTTTCACAGGAAGGTTTGACCCCAGAGTGTTTTTATCTTGCAGCAAGATAGAACCCTCTTTTATCCTTACAAAAAATTAAGTACATTTCTATTGTGCAGATATGTGTTCATCTTTTAGAATAAGAGCATTTGTTAGCAGTCCCAAAAATGAGCCCATTATGTCTGCTGAACAGTTCCTGTTTTGTGATTTCTTGCACATCTAACCATTCTATTTTATATGCACCAGACTCATGCTGATTAGTTTTATATAATTGCAATTTTGGAATAGATGGAGCTTTTTTACATTTTAAAATGGTAGAGTTTCTGTTTCTGAATTCAGAAAGGTTGATGTGGTTCTAGTTTCTGGACCTTTTTAGCCAGTAATGAGCATACCAATTACATGGAATTAACATGCAAATTTAGTCTAATCGAGGCATTTCAGATTTATTCTAATTGCCTAATTTGCATAGCAAACCACTTGAACCAGTTCTGACCAGGAGATTCAGTTATGCTCTTAACTTTAGTACCAGGCATTAGCTTAAAAGGCAATTTATTGTTTAAACTATTTAAAGCTACAGCACACTTAAACACATTTTCATAGTCTGACAGCAGTGAAATCACGCTTTCATTTCTAAGTCACATATTGACTAAATGCATTATGTTGTCAAATCATGCATTGCATATGGAAAAGAAAGTATCTGTTCATATTTTCGTTTCCTGTACACTAATAAGGATCAAGCAAAATTAGTGTTACTTGTACTTGTTCAACATGAAACAAAATTTGAAAATATGTTACTTGACTTCTATTTCAAAATTGCAAAATGCAGACTGTAACTGAAAATATTTCATTTATACTTGGCTGTCATTTTAGATTCCGAAACATTTATGTGAAGATTATTAGAAGCAAATTTGAGTTATGACAGTGGAAAACAGAGAATATTTGAAAATACAGGGCTTTGTGGGAGATCTTTTTTGCTTGAACAGGCCACAGACCTAATGATAGTGACTCAGTCAACAAAGATAAATAAATAAATATATGATTTATTAGTTGCCCTTTGATACATTATGGTGCCCATCATGTGTGCTCTTCTATTTTGTGATAGTTTGCAGTCTGTAACATGTACTTGTTTCTCTTGCTGCCAGTGTCTTGCAAAGACACACTACTTTGTCTCACTCACTTTAAAATCACAGAAGTTATTTTAAAAAAAAAAAAAACAAAGTTTTCATAAACATCTCAAAATAGTTATAAAATTTGGCTGACAGCCATGCATGAATAGCAATGGCAGAAAATTCAAATGAGAAAACAAAATCACGTAGTGCCACTTGTAGCGTTTTAATTCAGACTATATGAAATGACAGCTATCTCAGAATGAGAAGATAAATCATATGGCCTTTTATGCTGAGAGTCTGGGTAGCAAAACAACACAGAGGATACCAGCTTCACAATGCTTGGGTGTCCAGTTTGGTTCTTGGTTGGGGTGCCTTCCATACAAAGTCTGCATATTCCTCCTATGGCTGTATGGATTTTTAATGTCTGCTTCAATTTCCTCCAACATCCCAAAAATATACTGAAATCTTCACACACACACACACACACACACACACACACACACACACACACACACACACACACAGTCTGCATGTCCTCCCTGCATTTGTGTGGGTTTCCTCTGGGTGCTCCGTTTTCTTTCCATGTTACAAAGACATGTGTCTGGAGCATTTCTCGCTGGGCCTCCATGGAAAATTGGCTTCATTCCAAATCGGACTTTCCCAGTAAACAAATGTTAAATAAGTAAATAAATGAACAACTTCCTGTAGCTAGGGGTAAAGTGTTTGATTTTTTTCATCTCTGCCTTCTGTTAGACTCTGAAAAAGTCAGTTGCCAAAACACCATTCCAGGATTGCACCTGAAAGGGATACTGGTGTCCAGTAGACTTACCTGTTTAGCAAGGCATTAGAAAAAAATAAATGTTTAAATTATATTGTTTCTTCAGACATCTGAGTGCCTTTACAAATATTTTTTCAGTTATTTCACAAAACAAAATAATGTATGTAACACTCAGCTGCCATATGTTTGCACACTACTGAAGTGTGTTGTAAAGTTAAGCAAGTATATAACAAACAAATTATGTAATCTACTCACAAAATCTCTGAGGTGTTAGGATTTATTTCGAGTTTCACAGTGATTAATATTTATCAATATAACCTGGGAAGAGTGAGCCATACATCATGTGTGAAATAAGATACAAAATGTGTTTGTAACAGCAAGATCTTAACATTTCCTCCTTTTGAAGCAGTGTAAATATTGCTCTTTGGGGGATTATGAATTTGATGACACATTTTGTTTTTATATTTTGGTCCATGGTCTCGTATTTCTCTAGCCTCCATTAATGGTATTATTCTTGGGTAGAGTGGCCAGCTCCTATGATGAAATGGCAGTGTGAGAAGGGGAATTTGTCTGCAATGGTGGATGGCAGAGCCGGAGGAACCAGGTCACCTACATCATCACATATGTTACTCATATCAGTGATTTTGTGAGATGCTACCAACAACTCTTGGTGTGCTGGGCTATATAATTCAAGTGAACATGCACCCAGGCTGTGAGGGATCCACCTCCACTGATATGGTGGCACCCTCCAGTGCCCACCTCCTTTATCGTAACACACAGCTTTTTTCATGACAGCACCCTGTACAGTAGTACACAAATTGACATGCACCCCAAGATGGTCCTGCCCTCTCTGCCAGAATAGATGAGAAAGTCTCAGTCACTCACTGCCATCCCATTGTGCCCAGCTCCGCCAGCACCAGTGTCTCTAATCAAACTCAAGTCATGGCTGCAATTTTATACTTCTATGCCAGGATGCCAGGTAGCTGGCTTATTCTTGTACTGTGTGATTTCTTGAACATCTAAGCATTCTGTATATCCTATACAAATTTGACTCATAGTAATTAGTGAAACACATGAGACCACATGGATATATGAAGATCTGGTGCCATTCCTGCCTCTGCATAGATGTATGAACACTTCAATTTTAAAACAGTTTTAAAGAAACACATACTGAAACATTGCTTGGGTGGGCAGTTCTCTTGCCTGTGTGTTTAATACGATTAATTCATTGTGAATGTTTCTGAAGAAGTCTGTGTTATTAAAGGAGTCAAAAGTACTTATTGTTATCTTTTACTTTTTTAATAAAAAACAGGACTTCAGTTTTCAATCTGTCTGGGGTGCAGTTTTGTTTTTTTTGTTTTCTGTTTTCTCAGTGCTAAACCAGTACCTTTATCAACTTATTTATATGGCTCTATAAAAATTAGAGAAGTGGATACAAGCACCATTCTTGGAACAGATAATTACAACAGAGGAATGCACACTAATTATTATTATTATATATCTATGATAAAGGTAAATATGGGCAGACAGATTTCTAAAATCAATCTTGACAAAGGTAAGACAAAAAATAATCACGGTTTGTAGATTTTATTTATTATTTCTTAGACATCTGATGTATTTTGCAGTTAATGACATCCAATATTCCCCTATATCACATTCAGTCTGGTAGTCTCTCTTTCTTTCTTTTTTTCTTTGTTTTATTTGTTTTTTTTTTTTTTTTGTATTCATTTTTTTCTCTCCTTTTTTCTTTATTTCATTATGCTTCCTGATTTTTTCCCCTTTTCTTGATTTATTTTTTATTATTTGTCTCTTCCTTGTAAATATTTGAACACTGGATTAGGTTACTACTCATTCCATATACCTAACAGAGTTATAAACAGACTAAAAGGCCTGTGTTTTCTCCACCTTCAGGCTGCTGGATTTGCTCTGAGAACAACAACACTGTAAGCCTTCACTCAAAGATCAAATGTTGCATAGTCCTTAGGAGACTACTGGCACATCTGTTCAAAATATCTGAATACATCCATAGGATTAATGAATCATAATACTTAAAATACAAAAATAATTCACCTTGACATGCCATATGTCTTATATGCTAGTTGTCCTACCCATTAGTTTATATACCATAGCAATTAATTCTGTTCATAGAGGGTGATATAAGCCATCAAGACTCCACAGACTAGTATAGGAGTGACAAATGTACTATGGATACTGCATTTCAGTTGTCTAGCTGAGTTTACTTTGAATTGTTGAATGATAGCAATAAATAATATTAAATGCACATAGACAGTAGCCGTATCTTCAACCACCACATGGCCACAGTGGTGAGGAAATTCTTTTATGCTGCGCAACTTTAAGTAAAGGCATGGCATCTAGGTCCAAAGAGGTCAATATCCCACTGTACTCTGCCCTCATTAGATCAATCATAGAGTACAATGCTCCCTTTGGTATGTAACTGAGCAGGCATATGCAGCAACTAGACCAACCTCAGAGGTTCCTTAACATAAGAACACAAGACGTAAGAAACCTGCCTTATGCAGAGCACCTTAAAGCCCTTTCTGTCTACTTAGTCTTCTATAGATTGCTGATGAGTGATCTTTGCCTGTTTTACAAGGCATCTGCAAACCCCACATTTATGAATCTATTACATATTCGTAAGCCAAAGAGTACCGAAAATACAAGGTCTGGGGACCTGAATTTCTCTATGACTTAAACAGAACATACTGGAGATACAGATAAGTGTCCCAGAGACTGCCCCTCCTATGGAACAGTTTTTCTGTCTATGTGTAGCTGGGTTCGTCTATTACCCAGTTTAAGAGCAACCTAGACCAGTGGATGGGAATAGGAAATTAGCACTGGGCTTATAAATGCTTGACTCTCAATGTCATTTTCAGATACAGGGCATTACTATTCTTTTAAGAAAACTTGGCTAGGCTTAGAAAGGCCCCTCAGGTCAATAGCCTACTAACAATCTAGGAATTGATAGTATATCATGCACAATCCACACTAGCCATCAGGTGGACCATTGCGGTACATAAAATGAAGTTAATTCTTAAGAGTGTTTTATCAATGGAGTAATTAACTTGGTTAGACAGTTTTCCAAAGGGCATTAGAATGCATTTTGTGGCATTGAGTTTTAGGCTATGGCTTTGGCACCAGTCATTTGTGTTAACCTTGTAAGATGTTGATGTCTTTGGGGGAATCTCAAATAGCTCCTAATTTACAGTCATCTGTGAACTTGGTAAGCCAGAGGTCTTGAACATTAGCCTTGACTTCTGAGAACTGGATGCCAAACAGAAGCAGGCCCAGCATGGAGCTGGGCACTCTGCTAGTCATCACTCTCTTGGTGAAGATGGTCTCACCAATCCTCACTTCTTGGGTCCTGTCTGTGAACCAGCTGACAATCAAACAAGTTATGAAGGGATTTATGCCTAGCTCAGAGAGCTTGTTAACAATGGCTGAGTAAAATTTTGTATAGAATGCCTTGGCTGGGTCAAGATGCACAGTATGCTTTGTTTCACCCTCACTCATTGACTTGGTGACCCCCTCTCAAAAAAGCCTACCAGGTTAAATAGGCATGACCTTCCCCTTAGTAAAGCCAAACTGTGATATGTCCAGTAGCTGTAGGTTACCAAAGTCCTTGATTATCATTTCCATAGTAATTCATTCCATGGCTTTGCATAATAGGCTTATCAGCCTGATGGCTTTGTAGTTCCCTGGGTCAATTGATGGTCCATCCTTGTGGAGGGTAATGACTGCTGTGGCCCTCCATTCACTTGGAATATAGCATGTTTCAAGGCTGTAGTTGAACAGTGCCTCAAGTGGTCCTGATAGGTTGTGTTTTAGACTGTTCAAGAGGCAACTGGGGATGTTGTCGAGACCACTGATGGAGGTGGTGTTCTTGGCTTTAGTGACTGCTGCCAGCACTGGGTCCCTGCTAATAGCTGGGGGTAGTATTTCAGAGGGGATTTTACCTGGTGGAGTTGGGGAGGAGTGGGAGTGAAGTTTGAGCTGAATTTATCAACCAATGGATTTGTTATGTCAACGTGATTGGTGAAGGTAGTACCATTCACCATCAGTTCAGCACACTGCTGTGTATTATCTTGAAGGTTCCAGACATAGCTGAAGAAGGCCTTGTGATTGTCCTTCGCCTGCTTTCTATTGTGTCCTCATAGATGACCTCTTTGGACTTACTTAGACCTTGTTTAGTTGTATAAGACAGCACTTGTCTTTAAGGGAGTTGCTCTTTCTAATATTGGCTATGAGTTTTCTTCTTTTATTATATACCCTGTTTAGGTGAGACTTCCACAAGTGGGATTTGTTTTTAGTGTTTCTTTTGGTTTACTTCTAGTTGGTATGGCAGCCTCTATGTAGTCATTCAGTTGTTTGTATAGGTATACTTTGAATAATTCTGCATAGGTAGCTGTGGTCTTGGAGTTAGGGCAAGCCTTGAATTTTGATGAATTGTCACTTACTAGGATGTAGTTTGAATTAACATAGTTCCTAACTGTTATTGGTTTAGATGGGTTTTCCAGGCTGATTTTTACTTCAAAGGAATCAGCTTTGTGATCCAACCTCACACGTGAGGATGTGATGGGGGAAGAATGACCTGCAAAAAGATTTCTCTGTCCTGTAAAACTGGCTACAAAACAAATTCTGTCTGAATTAAGAGAAACTTATAGTCATGTTGTTCACCACACCTCAAAGTCTTACTGAATACACACTCCTCCTTCACTACTAGAACCCAATGGCCAACCACTTCCCCTTGTTTTGTAACAAATGTATGAGATCCATGACATCATGCTGTTTATCCAACCTGGAGGTATGTATGCTGCTAATATAGATCAAAACACATCCACCTTTGTCCCCAGTCTGTGCTTTTGTTGATCTAAATATGCAGAAGGCTATGTAGCCTTGCACTACTAGAGTACTTTCTATGGCTTTAAACCAAGTCTCAGTCATGGCACAGATGACTACATTCTTCAGAGTGAAGAGGGCTTGAAAGGTGTGAAGTTTTTATTTTAGGGTCCGAGCATTGAGCAATAACACCTTAAGGTTGTTTGGAGACTTTTTCACTATGTTGGTAATTTTGTCTTTCTGGCATTGCCCAAAAAGGCTCTAAGGGGTGGATAAAGTTTTATCCAGTATCTGAAAGCTTAGGAGGGACATGTTCTTCCATGCTGACAGATATTGAATCCTCCTGGAGTGACACCAGAAATTAAGCCAATTACTAAAATCAAGCATTTTATGTTCATACAATGGCATCATCCTTGGCAAAGGTGGAATGCTGCTCAGTGCAAGGCTCATACCTATGTGTGACATATATTCCAAGAGATCCATAATGTCTATTTTCATATAGTCCAGTAAGGTACATCTCAGGTCATTTACACCCATGTGGATTATGATAGAATCATATTGGCACCTGGGGCGCAGTGACTTGAGTGCGTACATGATATTGTGGATCTTGGCTCCAAATAGGCAACTAATTATTATCATCTCCTTATCTAACCTGGTGAGTGGAACAGCCGTGTGTCACAAAATGGAGTCCCCAATGATAAGAGTACTAGGTAAAGTATATACTTGCCTTGTAGGCTTTGTTTTTTGGAGACCATTGGGTAGAGACTTATGTGAGATGTTTGATATGGCTTTTGGTGTGTGTTTCAGTAATAGCTGAGGAGCAGTGCTGCTATTAAGTGGCTTTGGAGGTCTTTGAGATTTGGGAATTGTAGAACAGATCATGTGTTGTAACTTTAAGAAGCATTTCCAAATGTAGGCACGTGCATATAAATAGTGAGCACTTGCAGGCAGCAGTGCCATTTTTGAGAGAACAGCCAGCATGTTAACATGTATGACTGAAGTAGTCAGTCTGTTTATAAGTTTATTTAAGTTTCAGTTACTAAGCCTCAGTCCCAATGGGTTTGTGTGTAATAAAGCTGCTTGAACAGAACCCACAACTGTTTGCCTGTTTTATCCTGACCGGACTAGTAACATGGTCAGAACCGTGATTAAGAGTGCAACTTCTTCAAGCCATGAGGTGCAGAGTAGACAGTGAAGGTATATTGAGCAGGTTGGGTGATACAGTGCTCAAACAATTAAAAAAGGCCAGAAACAAACTTCAGGGAACCAAAACTTGCACAGATGATTTATTTTACAAAAAGGAAATGATATGGAGTATTGGTAAGGCACAAAACACATTATCAATCAAACGAGTAGCACAAAACATATTATTAATCAAACGAAAGGCACAAAACACATTATTAATTAAACAAAGTGTTCAAAACCATGATATTTGATAAAACTATCAGAAATACTTAATATGGGGTTCAGAATTACCTCCAGTTTGCATAACGAACATGTTTAAAGTAAATGAGCACAAGAAAAGCATAATGAGCATGATAAGTGGTTAAATGGCCATAATGAGCACAATAAAAGGGCAAACTAAGCTTAAAAAAGCAAGCTGACTGCATGTTTTTAGTAAACAACCATATTTTGGGCATAAGCTACTATTTTGCATTGACCAAAGCCATTCAAAGCATAGCTAGAGTTGTATCTCAGAGTGTGCAAAGTGTTTGCATGGTGTATGCTTTGTTACGGTGCAATTATTTCAAAGAATTTGCTGTGTGCAAAGTGCAGTTATTTTGCAGAGTGCAGTCATAGTACAACCATTTCAAAAAAGTTTCTTGTGTTGTGTACATTTATTCGCAGAGTGTAGCCATTTCAAAGTGTTTCTTACAGTGTACAGAGTTTTTTCACAAAGTACAGTCATTTTTAAGTATTTCTTACAATGATAAAGGGTGATTTTACAAAGTACAGTGATTTTAAAGTGTTCCTATGCTGCAGAGACTTATTTGGCAAAGTGCAGTTATTTCAAAGAGTTTGTTGTGCTATTGGGCATAATTGCAAGTTCTGCCATATATATGTGTGTATGTTCGTACATAATTTCAAGCACCTTCACTATTGTGTGTTGATATGGCAGAGGCATTTCGCTGACCCAGTCCACTTATGTTTGATCATAATATTGTAGAAAATTGAGAGTATTTGAGCAGGAATATGATATTTTCATACAAGCAGCTTTTTCTGACAAAGATGCACATATGAGGGCATTTATTTTATTTAACTTAGCGAGGTCAGAAGCTATTGAAAGAGCTTTCATTTGTGTATGCACCAGCAGAAGAGGTATGCAGAAGAGGGGGAAAACTGCTATATTGTTGTACTGGCTGAATCTAGAGAGGAACCTGAGTGCTTGAAATGTAAGTTTAGAGAAATGTGCAACCCCCAGACAAATGTTGCATTAGAGAGGCACCTATTTTATACAAGAGATCAAAAGCCAGGATAAACTTTTGTAGCTTATATCACTGACTTGAGAAATAAAGCTAAAATGTGCAAGTTTGGTGATTTGAAAGACAAGTTAATAAAGGACATGCTTGTCTGTGGTGTTAATAATGCTGCAGTGAGAAAGGTTTTGCTTCGTGACAGTGATTTAATGTTGAGCAAAGCTATAGAGATTTGTCAAATCCATGAACTCACAGAAAGGCACACAAGTATGCTTGCAAGTGATAAGAGCATGATTTCAGCAGCCTGTAGAGCAAGCATAGCCAGCATGCAGCACATAGCTAGCAGAAGCAGGTCTAAGCACATGGCAGCTGCAGCCCCTGCAGGTTTTATAGGGAGGACTCCAACTTTCATGCAAGTTCCAGGACTAGCTCAGCAAAATGTGCATGCTCAGTTTAGTATAAGGGTGAGTCAGCAAAACCCAAGTCAAGTCTTATTGTTAACTGTCATAATTCTGGTACCAATCATGAGACTAAAATAGAGAAGTACTTAGCATTTGGTCAGCAATGCCACAAGTGTAAAAAATGGAACCACTTTCAAAACTTTTGTAAATCAAGCAAGCCTCATTCAGTTATTAAGAAAGGTCACTCAAAAAAGGAAGATGATCATGTAGAAAGCTGCAACATACTTTCTATGTAAATGGTGTATCAGTGGTCAGTGAAAAGGTTAATGTAGTAGATGTATTGGCAAAGAACAAACCCCGGGATTCAATAAACTCCATGCAGGAATAGTGCTATTCCTGCACGGAGTGAACCATGTCCTTTTACCCTTAGCTTTAAAAGCAGCACGCCTTGAATATTCATGAAGGTGCTCTACTGCTAAAGCTAAATGGACATGAACACTACTGAGTGCAGGGGGTGTTTAAGTAGTATACTTACATCTAATATGCCCCCTGCACTCAGAAAGTGCTGTACAGCACTTTTTAAAAGCATTTCAGTGCCCTCGGACACTGAAATCAAATAAAATAGTAAAACAGTGTCTGCAGACACTGAAATAGATAGGGGATCAAGAATGTAATGCAGGGGGTGTGTGAAAGGTTCTGTCAAACACACCCTGCATGGACACTGAAAGCAGGAAGTCTGGATAGGAAGCAATGCAGGGGGTATGTGGCAGGTAATGTTGCACACCCCCTGCATTGTCAAAGTGCCGTACGGCACTTTTCAAGTGCTTTCAGTGTCCACGGACACTGAAAGCAGATATCTCTATAGGAAGCAATGCATGGGGTGTGTGACAGGTACTGTCACACACCCACTGCATTGTGAAAGAGCCATACGACCATACCCCTCAACTGTACAGGTTTCCACAGAATGACCAGATGCTTGCCTCACATACATTTCAACCTCCTAGAGCAAGAGATCTGTACAAAGCCATAAATAATGTAGGAACAAAGGCCCAAAAATAGGGGAGCATTTTAAATATTGCTCTTACAAACTTGGAAATTTGATAGAATAACAGGTTGTGCATTAACACGGACTTCCTGAAGGGTATGAAGTCTGAACCCCAAATGTTTGTCATTATGTTCTGAATTAAACCCCAAGTGATTTACCAATGATTTGCTAGAAAACCACAGTCACACTTTCTAAGTTTGTAAGAGCAATATTTAAAAATTGTACCTATGTGTCCCCTTACAATTTCCATTACTGTGACTGACAAGGAGTACAGATACATGTAAATAAAGTGGGTTTATTATTTTTTTTTTATTCTAAGGTATGTTTAAGCATAGCTGAGCGGGGGTCCGTGTTATGGCCCTCTGCTCAGTATTGCTTAAACATCCCATAGGAGATAAATAAAAATATACAGCTGAAATCCTAATGCTGAGATAGTGTAGTGATTAGAGTCCCGGCTTTGCATGCAGGCATTCATGGCTCAAGTACCAAGACAGGCACTTTATTTTTACATGGGAAAGCAGTGTTAAAATTATTATTTTATTTTAAATTATGTAGTAATTGATATCTGTCAACCGGGGTAGTGTAGCTAGTCTAAAATGGAAGTGTGAGTGCATATAACATGTGAAATCACCCATGTATACACGTGTCCCATACAGTATAGTCACACCCCTAGGCAATGTAATGAAAGCACATAGTGGGACGTCATGTAAAGTAAATCATATACACTTACTAATATGTCAGTAATGATTAATTAAGTCATTATTCTGATATTTCCTAAAAATGAAAGGTGAGTAATGGTTAGCAGTGCCTAGCTGGTTTAAGCATTGCTTAGATGTAAATGCTAAGCAGCAGTCAGCTCAGCTAAGCAGATTTGCACACTGTTAAGCAGTGCTCAGCAATTGCCCCTTTAAGCACTGCTCAAATCGGCTTAGCAGGTTTACCCACCACTTAGCTGAGTTCAGCATTTTCAAAATGGTCTAATGATGGCAGACGGTGGGAATATAGCCTTATTTAAATGGCACAGGCAGGAATACAGCCAGAATCTGTTGTAGCCTGCTCTGAGTAAGAACTATGACAGGCGTTGGTGAGGGCTCACACTTTTGGGTGCAGCGCTGGGGCATTTTGGAGTCCAGAGTCATGGCTGGGCTCCTTGTAGCAAACCGTGATGACAGACTGCTGCAGGGCCAGTACCAGGGCTCACAGTATAAAGTGGAGGTCTGGGACCATCTGGCACACAATCTCACCAGTGTCACTAGCATTCCCTGAACTAGTGAACAGGTACAGCATCACTATGCCAACCTAAATCAGAGGAAGGGGGCAGTCTTGGTCCAATTGATCCAAGATGTTCAGAACAACCATAATCCAGCAGTTTGTAAGTATCCCATATATAGCTGTACCAGATTTTAGCCTGAGTATGTGATAGACAGGTATGCATAATGTTTGTTTTCTCCCCCTACAGCTGCAGCGGAGATGGTTAGCAATGCTAAGGCCCATGTGGACAGACTGACAAGGCTGCACCGACAGGCTGGTGAGTACAAATCTACCTTGCAGTATATAGTGAAATAAATAAGGAGTAAATTGTTTACTGTGTTCTGTGTCTAACAATTAAAGAAAAGTTTGCCAGACTAATAGTCATCTACAGCATATGCAATAGTAGAGCACTGTGTCATATAAGTACAATAAAAACCTAAACTACCAACTGTTTGTTTATTCTGGTATGTTGTAGAAATAGAATGTGTACAGGTTCTGCACAGAAAATATGGCTTTGACAGCATGAACTAACAGAGGTTGTTCTGAAGATCAGCTAGTATGCAAAACAGTAGATTGTGGAGCTGTAAATTAAGATATACATGAAATATGACATATGTTATGCACTAAGATCCTAACCCTGAATACTAATGTGCCTTGTGTTATCCTTTGCTTTCCAGATCATATAATTTCAAAGGATTACTACACAATACACTATCTGTCATGCATGAATCTCAGGATTACAAGGTCAGACTGTCTAACCCACAGAGTATTTACACAGAAAACAGTCAAACATGACACAGCAGTTCCCAGTAGCTCAGTGTGATGCAAAACAACTTTGTAGTTCATTTTAGCACACCCAGACACGGTTTGAATCCAGGGAGTAGTACTGAGATATGTGCATATATACACAAAAAATCTTGAATAGTTGTAGAAACAGTCAGATAGAGGTAACAGATATTTTTCCACAGGTCTTACAGGTAATGAAATGTTTGTAGCAGCTGTTTGAAGGGTATAACAATACACCATGTACAACTGTCCCACTGTCCAACCCCATGCCTGCAAATGACAGCAGGATAGGTACATACACCATGCCCTCTTCCCGATACATGTCTCTCAATGGTCATGCTGTCATGGCTACTGGTCACTGCTGCCAATCACCTTGGACACAGATAGGAATCCAGGTGAACTATGCTAGTATCAGACTCACACAACATCATTTCAGGGTAGCCTTTCTTTGTCAAGTATGTAACCCTGACATGTACTAGCCCCCTCCATTAAAGTAGCCACAGTTCACCCAGTCTGACTCATACCACTGTGGTTTGACAGTCTAACAGGTATGTATGTGCCAAAGAAGCTATGGGCCATAGGTAGATGTAAAGTGAGGGCAGACCTGTAAAGTACTGAACAGTACTGTTGTGAAAAATAGAAGCTGATACAGTTGTTAATGCACGTTTTTCTCTTTCCTCACCCCTCATCTGCATCAATAATTATTATTCATATACTATGGATATGTCATTCTCAAAACCTATTGCTGGGACATGTGTTCTATTATTGTTCCTATATTTCATTGGTTGCATATTAACATACCTTGTTCTAATACCATTATTGGTGGACTGTTGCCATCAATGTAACTTGCATGATGTTAAAATGCTTGCTGTTCTTTCATTTATGCAGGTGTTCTGTTTGCTATGCAACTGTTTCAAATCTGTTAGTTTGGGTTAATTGGAACACCCACACATGCTGTTATAACTAATTTTTAAATGTGCTGTTCATGACTAACCAATATATCTGAGAAAACCAAAACACCATAGCATGTTTGGACAGGCAGATCCGCTCCTGCCCCATCTGGCCATGGCACCAGGCCCCAGCATGTTTGGTACCCAACCTGAAACATCCTCGTCTGAAGGTCCTGCACCACCTTCAGGTGGAACTGCCTCAGAGGATGGGGCTCTACCCCTGCTGGGCACAGGTGCTGAGAGGAGCCTGTCACCTGCAGAATGTTCTGGAATATGGTGCACAGCGCCATCCACACTGAGTTGGGTGGGCAGCTGTGCCAGATGGAGAGCCGCCTGGTGCACCATGAGGGGCAGGCTGCTCCTCTTGTCCAGCCTCCAGCACAGCCTCCTTTGAGGCCATGAAGGTGCAGTGGTGACTGCCCATGGGTGGGGACCTCAGTCCCATTGTATCCATTTGGAGGCTCATGGGCCTCTGATTCCCAACCACCCTCCCTGTCCAAGGTGTTTACCCCCTCATGTGTCATATACCACCCTGTCTGCTGTCTTGTGTCGTATCTGTCTGCAAATGCTATCTATCCTACAAAATATACCTCCCCAAACATACCTAAAGCCCTTCCCCAACATCTCACTGTTACCTAAAAAAAGGGCATCTGTCCCACAAAAAAATCATTGCCCCATACATAGCTCTATATTTCACCCCATGTACAATCTACCCATGTAGAATCTACCCACAAATTCTTCTACAAATGTCTGTCAACGGCACCCCTTCTTGTAAGGTGTGAGGCTGTAAATTCCAAATTCTACACATTATTCACAGCTGTTGCTGCAGAAGAACTGTAGAGCTATGGTCCTTTCCTACACCCATCCTGCACATCCCTAGCTGGTTTTCCCTAATGTTTTACTCCCTGCTTGTCCCCATTTCACCACTTTTTTCTTTTCTTTAATTAAAATTAGCACTGGTGTAAGCGGTGCTAAGTGAAGCTAAGAGGATTTAACCATCTGTTAGCATTGCTTAGCTTCGCACAAAACCGCACAAACCCACTTACAACTGCTTAAAAGTGCTTTAATCATTGTCTCCATCAGCGCTTGCTCTGCCCAGCAACAAAAGAATCAGCTCTGACAAGTCTCAAGCCCAGAATGCTGTCCACTACAATACACCACTACACCATCTGAGCTGTGAGGATTTGCAATGCTTTTACAAACATATCATGCATTACGGTCATTTAACATGACTGAAAAAAAAGGCATCACTACCAAGTCTTGAACCCAGGACCCTGTGCACTACAATCACAGCATCATACCTCTACACCATCTGAGCTGTAGGAATTTTGCAATGTTTTTACAAACATATCATGCACTACAGTCATTTAACATAAGGGAAATATATATATCTGTAGTACTCGTATATACATACACACACACACACATATATATATATATATATATATATATATATATATATATATGTATAATATATATATATATATATATATATATATATATATATATATATATATATATAAAACAACCTCTTACTACAAGACATCTGCAAATATGCTGACAAAGTGGGGGGATAAAGGGCAAACAATAGTGACATCTTTGAAATATGCCTGTTATACACATAGAAGTCTGCTAGAGTACCATGGTTTGATTTAACATATATTTCTTGATAGATTTCAGGTCTGAAACACAAATGATTGTCATCATATACTGATGTCAATGCTCAAATCATCCCAGTGATTTGTCAGAAACCCACAACTGTTATGGAAAACAGACCAAACATATGAGCCACGCATCTGGACTGTGTCTAGATATCTGGACAGTGGACAGGTATGACTGCAGTCATGTAACAGAAGAGAAATAACACTGAAAGCTGCCAACCATTTCACCCAGCACCTTCTGAACCACAGTAAGACCAGCACAACACTACCCCAAATCAGTTCTGGGGAATTACCCATATATTTCCAAATATATCATGCACTGCATGGATGGAACTGTAGGGAAAAGCAAATATTGGTGAGAAATTGTCCACCCACAACCATTTGCACCACAGTTACAGCAACATACCAGTACCCCAGATGAACTCTAGAGTAGAATGATTGTTTGAACAAACATATCCTGATTGCCAGTGACACACTACACCAACATATACTGGCCCAACTCACAGTCTACTGGGAATCCTGAGGTATTGCAGGACATTTCTCATTCTGCCCCTACAAACATATACACCTGATGGACCACCAGCAACTGTAGCAGCATGCACAGTCAGCTAGAAAAGGATCTATGACACTCACATCTGCTACTCTCCCTACTCAGCCCAACAAACATTTACACACAACACTGCTACACAATCTTGGCAGTCTGTTAACAATGGTCAGACATACATAACTCTCAACTGTACAGACTTCCACAGAATGCCCAGGGTGTGGGACTATATTTATGGCCACTGCCGCATACCACTTCCAGGAGTCTGCTAAGTCACTGGGATGATATCAGGAGTGCAGTCACTAAATAATGATATACCATACCTCTGAATCTCTTATTACAAGACATCTGGACAAAGCATGACATACTTGGGGGATAGTGGCTGAAAAGAGGGACATATCTCACATAATGGTGTAACAAACTGAAACAGTTACTGGTGTTACAGGATTAGTTGTAACATAACATCCCTCAAGGATTTGATGTCTGAAACACTAATGGATGCCAACATTTACTGACTATAATCCTCACATTATCCTACTGACTTCTCAAAAACAGAAATTTTCTGAGGAACAGACCAAACATAACAGGCAAACCTCTGGGCAGTCTGTAGAAATCTGGACAGTTGAGAGGAATTTCAGTGGCATATCACTGTCAGACATCTAGTCACGCAGAAAATGCATGTCCAGACAAACCCTGTTAATCTACCAATCCTCTATGCATTTAACAGCAATACTTACTTACAATCTGTACCCAGTTCTGGAGCTTTGACCCCATGTTGTTGGGCTGTCTCCACATGTCTTGTCCTGAGAGGTATTTCCACCTACCATCTGTGAAGCTGTAGCCCCCACACCTCCATAACATCCTCCACACAGGCAAGGAAAAGTGGCAATCCCCACATGAAGTACTTAATTATATCACTGTGTTGCTATGGCATTTGCTAATGGAAAGACAACACAGCTGCTCTGGATGCAATTAGCAAGTGGGAGACACCAATTGGTGCACAGGCCATCACCTGCTCATGAGCATTACCTACAAAAGGCAAGCTGCTGCCTATGCAACACAGGTCTGAACCCATCTACACAAAGACAGACTGCAACTACACAAACCTAACCATCCATTAGCATCATTCTGAGGAAACTCTTCAGCTCTATAACAGGTATGTCAATCACGTAAGCTTGTAATGGAATGCAGAAATGGTGATGCACTAATGTGAGATAGGAAGTTAAACACTAGGTTGCAACAAAACCTGCTGGACTTACATGCTGCTGTCTGGCACTTATGGCCATTCCTGCTTGCCCTGTCTGCAGTGACATGGATCACATCCCTGGCCCCTGTGCCACCCCAGCAAAGGTCAGCTCATGTATGACTACTACTGGAGTCTCTGTTGTCCAATGCTGAGTGTAACACTGCTAGGACAGCTACCTGGGATGTTGTAAATATTCATATGTCATCTGTGAATGCTACTATGATACATATGCTTGTCTTTGAAATTTAAGAGACTTATATAGGGTATGTGCATAGTACACAACAGGAGCAGAAGTGTGTGTTGAACTGTATGTTATATACTGAGCCCATACCTGACAACTGTCCAGAGTTTTGTAGACTGACCTCATGTCTGCCTCACATTTGTAGTGAATGCCTTATACAGTTGTGTATTGTCTGGCACATCACTGGCAACCCATTAAAGACATGACGCCATAACATAATAGCATACATTTGCTTGTCAGATGTCATATCCTGCAGAGTAGACCTGTGAATGCGACACCATCTTTGCTGGCAACTAAGTGTGTTTCAGTTAGATTCATAAAGTGACACTATTTTCTGGCCTTTGCCCACCAGTGATGTGTGCCTTTGTGCAGATGACTTGCTCTAACAGGAGTTAGGTGTCTTAGTGTGAAATCAATGTCAATGCAAGCGTACCTTGTCCTGTAGGATACCAACATTTGTGCAGTCACTGACACCTGCTTTGCAGCTGTGGAGAGCACACTAACCTTGCCAGGTTACTCATCCCATCATACGTTTAGATGCCAAATGGAGGGCTGCAAAGCCACAGGAGTTGGAGTGTTAAAAATGATCATACACATACACACCTCCAGGCTGGCCAAACAGTATGACACATGGGAGACATCCCGAGTGCAGGCCTTCAACCATGACTATGGACACCCACTACACCTATTGGGACTTGCTAGAATCTGTCAGGATTTAATCATCTACCCTGGTCCTGGGTGACGTCAACTACCCAACCATAGTGTGCATGACCTATGCCACCTGAACATGAATGCACAGATTCCTCAGCTTTGTCAATGGCAATTTAGTGGATCAGTCGGTCAACACTCCTACAACAGGTGGAAATATCCTGTACCTGGTCCTAATCAACATGAGTAGCCACTGTAGCACTCCTACAGTGTCATCCTCCTTGGTAAGATCTGACTACATAGCCATCACTGTTCAGGTCACTATCTCCCCTGCCCCCCCCTTGTCAGGGTCAAACAAAATAAACTTTACACAAATGACTATAACTCTACTCAAAGCAGGTAGAAGTAGCTTTACAGCCAATGTCCCATCAGTTGTAACTAGCAGTAGTGTCCAAGCCCACACCACAATACTATGTGAGCACCTACATAGCTATATGGACTCAGCAATACCTGACAGACAACATCATCTCCCTCAAGGTAGGGTAAACATCCGTGGTGGACAGCAGCAATACACAAATACCATAATAGGTGGAAATAATTGCTGGACAGGGCCAAGAAGGAACAGGTGCCTTATTGGAAGCAATGTCACCTTGGTCTGCACAAGCAAATATGGTCACAGTTGAATTACCCTAAGGCTGTCTTTGAGTGCAAACTGGACACATCCACCAAGGCCAATCACTAGGCCTTCCACACATATGTCTGAAATCCCAGAGGCAACAGACAAATCTGCTCTGTAGTAGTGGTTAATAACACCGCATACACATACAGCATAAATATAGGCAACCTGCTGTAGACAGGTGAAGTGTAAACATCACCCCTCCTGTCCCCCCATCGGTACACATGTGCATGCACATCACCTGCCCCCCTCCTCTCATCATCAGGAAGCAGGTCTATAATGCCTTCTTAAAGGCAACACACAGAAGTCTTCATAGACCTGATACCATCCCTGGCTGCATCCTACATGAACTTAGGCATGAGCTCTCAGATCCATTATGCACTGTAGTCAACCAAAGCCTGAGCACCCATCTGCACAGAGGATAGCCACTGTCATCCCTATATACAAAGGCAGAGCAATCCACCGACCCAGCCAATCATATGCACATCAGCCTACCTAGCCTGTTCTGCAAGCCCATGGAAGGCAATATCAAGAATATTATGAAGAGGTACATCAGCAACCTCAAAATGCCTGAGCCCACACACTGTGGTTTTGTCAAAGGGCGATCAAGCCTGTTAAACCTGGTCGACTTCTCTGAAGTGGTCAACAGACACAAGGATGAGGGCAAGATGGTGAACAATGCCTACCTTCACCTAGCCCAATTCTCTCACAATATTCCCCAGGCAGCCAGGATACATGTGCCTACACAGCTAGGCATCAAATTGTATGCTACGAGATGGGTAGCTAACTGGTTCAATGATAGTACCCACTCAGTCAAAGTAGTGGAACCTACCTCTAGTAGTAGAGTCTTCCAAAGCAATGTACCCCAAGGATCAGTCTGGGGGCCTGTACTGTTTGAGATATGTGTATCTGAGTTACAGGACAAAAGCAGTGGTCTGAGGCTGACCAGGTTTACAGATGCTTACAAACTAGTCACTGTCTTATATTCCCCTACTGATGTCAGCATCCCCCAAGAGGCCCTCACCCAATTAATGACTGGTGCAAGAAGCATTGCCGCAAACTTAATTCCAGGAGATGCATCATTCTCCCTGCTGTGGCAGATGTCATCCACACTAATTATGATAGTAATAATGTACTGAGCATGAAATCAGGTGTGAGGTGATTTGTGCACCAAGGTTGGTAGCATTCTGATAGTTTCTCACCAGTTGGGCACCACTGTATGGCTGTCTACATGGCCCACCTCACATATACTGGTATGTCATCCAGGAACCAGGAGGCCGCAACATCCCTGTTCTCCACCTTTATCAGACACATTACCAAGTACAATGGCTCCTTTAGCATGTACCTTGTCAAGCAAATGCAGTAGTTGCAGAGACCACAGAGGTTCATGACCAGGCAAATCCAGTGTCTGCAATACCTATCCTATACAGGTAGGCTGAAAGCCCTGTCCCTGTACTCAGTCTCATACAGACTGATTATAGGTGGCCTGTGTCTGGCATACAAGGCCATTTCCAAACCAGCCTTGATGGCATTTCTGCATATCTGTAAAACAAACCCCACTCACGCATCATGCACGCAAGGCCCTCACCTGGTCTGTGACATGTATAGTACTTGTCGGCAGGATAGTAAAATGTCACACACAATACACTGTCTGTAAAATACACTCCCTCCCCATGTCTAGTAGAGTATTTGCATATCCCTCTTGAAGAAGAAGCTGGACAGCTGCATGGGAAATAGATGAGACACCCCTTTGATCCCGCATGTGTCCCAGCTGGACAGGGGAAACAGGTGCTGGCTTTGAAGGGACATGGGAAAAAGTCTGGGCCAGGCTTATGAGGGCATCAGGGCCAATAGCCTCGTATCATCTTATGAGGCTATGCACCTAGTACTTTACATGTTTCCTGTATGTATTGCAGACTTTCCTGCAATGTTGTCTGAAATGAATCCCTGTGAGTCTGAACTGTGTTGGTACTGCAGTGATAGTGTATAGTCTTGTTCCTTTATCAGTTATCATCACATATCATTACACCTTGTCATTGTGTGTGGTCTGTATAGCAGTAAGTCAGCTCTTACAGTACTTGCATATGCACTTGGTGACACTGCATAGCTCACTCCAATAGCATTGGTCTTGACCACAGTTACCATTCTGCTACTAGGCCCATCACACAGTAGGATTTGTCACCCTTTGTTATGGGCCTTACAGTAGCAGTGAAAGAGATGGATTGTGGCAGGCAGAACTACCATACGGTCTGCCCTGAAGGACCCATAGGTGTCACAGCTATGCCAGACTGTACCAGGAGTGTGTGTGTGCATGTGTGTGTGTGTGTGTGTGTGTGTGTGTGTGTGTGTGTGTGTGTGTGTGTGTGTGTGTGTATCAGCAAACATAATACTGCAGGGTTTTATTTTACATATGTTGTCTTCCCCTTGCAAGTGAACACAGGGGTTGGTGTCCTTCCCCCTCACAACCTGATGTTAGTGTCTTAGCAGACTCCCATGATGATGGTGGTCATAGTGAGGCACAGGTGGGGTTGTTGATGCCTGAATCTGTGTCATTGTTTGGTATCCCACTTTCACCCACCATGTCCCTGCACACAGTCAGTAAGCCTACACATACAAAATCCCCAGCAGCCATGGATAATGGACAGGTTATGGGTGGTGGCATGGAACAGGCTAGTGTGTTGAGTATTGCGAGTGTGAGTGTAGAACCAGCCATAGCCGGAGAGCAGGAGAGGTTACACACAGGCAGATGGGCAGGGGTGCTCAACGGAGGACTGCTAACCATCAAGCCCCCGTCACAAGTGCCACAGCAAGTGTCACCAGATGCATGTTACAGTCTGTCATGGAGACACAGGTGCGTACTGACTGCAACACCAGACAGATGCTCAGGATCATGAATGCAGCACTCCCTGGCATGCATGACGACCTCCACAGCATTTGTGATGCCATACGTCATCTTGCCAATGTCGTGGATAGACAGTGGGGTGAGACATTGTCACTGCTCAACCGTGCAATGTCTGTGCTTGAGCATGTGGTGTGAGTTGGGCATTGGCCAAGTGGACATAGGTCAGCAACATGATTATCTGTGTGCTGACATGGCCGTGCATATTCACAGTCCCGTAGTGGCAGTACCAATAGCACTATCAAAGGGAGGGTGCTGTCCACACCACACTGGAGCAGGCCATAGGCATGTTGCCCTGGCCAGTCCCATCAGAGATGCAGATCCAGCAGACAGCAGTCACCATCGGGGAGTAGTAGTGTATCTGTCCTTGGGCCTGGCAGTCCCAGTGATGCTCCTGATAGAACCAGTTCCCACATCCCTACCTGGAGATGGTGAACTGTACATCCTGCCATGTATGGTCCACGGCTGTCCAACATAGCCCTATGTCAGGCATCCACATTGCTTGATGGTGTCTAGACAAACATTCCCACATCCCTATCATAGGCCGGTCACCACCAGACACACACAGCTCCTCTGCATGGCCCAGTTGAACACCACCCCTCCAGGCACACACACACACACACACACACACACACACGCGCACACACACACACACACACACACACACACACACACACACACACACACACACACACACGTCAGCCATTTGGCCTAGCTTAGGCCTCTGACAATCCAACACCACACCCTGTGCATGTGATGATACTTGTGCCACAACCATGTTATCCATACCATCAATGCACGGACATGCTCATATGGGTCTGATGCACAGGGTGACTATAATACAGTGTAGCAATGTCATGCTGTGTAAGGTGCTGCCTGCTGGCAGCAGTTATGGGTACACATCGAGGTGTATGTACCTTGTTAGCCACGATGCACTATTGCTGTACCACTGACTGACTGTCATGTTACATACTGTACTCTAGTTGTGTTTCAGGTGTCTGTGGGTTGCTGATAGTAGCAATGATGAGTAAGGTGGAGTAGAAACACAGTGACCTTTTCATAGCCAAGGTACAGCTGTATATGTACATGTTTACCAGGTGTGTTTACATGCAACAATGAGTGAGGGTCAATTGTGGCAGACAGTGTGACCTTGCATACATACCCTTGACACAGCCAGCTAGCCTTCATACATGTCACCTGGGTGTTCTGTAGGACCGCAGGCTTACACATACAGAGGAGGTTACTTGAGTACTGGCACTAGGTCTCTCACAAACTCAGCCATTACTTTAACTGCAACAGATTCAGCTCTCAGCACCTGTTGCCCCTGCCATTTCTGTCACATCCACTCGACCATCATGCAGTTGATGAGGGTATGCCTGGTACTGCGTATGACAGGTTTGGGGTATGTATTCCTGACACAGGTCAGCCTGTGTTAGTCTAACCTGACAATCACCAGCATGTGTGTCTGCTATCTCATATGCATGTCTGGCCTCTCGTGCTGGTAGTGCACACAGAATCATAGTCCTGTACATGGGGCAGCTGATGAAAGGTCAGCACAGTCTCTACCTGCACAGTCTTATCAATGATAGCGCTAGATGCATAACACAGATAGCACAGCGGTACTGTAGTGTGGCATTGTCTGCCATTACTACTGAAGTGGGTGACAATTGCAGGGGCTGTTAGGATTGCCAGTGGTGGGTTCAGAGGCCCTTAACATGTTAGAACCATATGACACACACACATACACACACACACACACACACACACACACACACACACACACACACACCGCTGTATGGGGACATGCATTGAAACACACATGCACATGGAGGTGACACTTATCAGAGTAGATGACCTACACATCTTTTAATGTACAATATACAGTGGCTTGGTGTTAGAAACTGTGTAACTGTGCTTATACAGTGGATGACAGCTGTATGGGCTGACACTAGGTTTGCAATGGGGGAGTTCACAGGGTGGAAGAGGCACGCAAAATGGTATAGCCATCACATACACACACTAAAGACAACAACAGGGGCTGTGCATACAGAAACACATACACAGTTGCCAACAGACATATTAGTAACCCTATGTATCCATTTGTATGTACTATGGTGCTGCGTACACATGACATGCTCCACATAGATTATTTGCCTGGGACCTAACACACAACCTCTTACAGCAAGTAATCTTGCAAATGCCTTCAAGGATGGTGGGATAACCCACCAGACAAAGTGATTGGTCGTGTCTACTGCTTCTACAAACCTGCACAAGTGATAGAGTGACAGACTTTGTATCAGCATGATGTGTCAGTCAGGTACAATGTCTGTTGCTGACATGTGTTTTACTACAGTAACTGTGACATATTTGGCAATGATATCACAGGAATGCTCATTGTTAGGGGACACAGACCACATATGGGTTTCAAACGTGTATATTCCATGTACATGTGTACAGATGACTGGTATGGGCTGTATAGTGTTACATGGTGCATGTGAGGCAGATGCCATCAACAGGTTCTTTAAAGTAAGGTCATGGGTAGGCGGTCAACAGGCCTTAAAATGGTATAACCTACACACACAACAGCCAGAGGGGATATGCTTCACACACGCTACTAGAGTTGTCAGTATTGAGATTAGGACCCCTACCTAGCTAATTATTTCCACTATAGTATTATGCTGTTATTGCACACCCCACAGAGCTTAGAGGGCTGACAAGTGTATATAGGTACATCTAAGGTGAATTACATCAGCATGCCTTGTAAAGTAGGGCAATGGGATGTGTACTGTGTGGTACACACCTCAAAATGGTATAACTCACACCCCTAGAGGATATGATTCTCACCCATACACACACACGCAGGGATGTGATTCTCACACACACACAGAGACTATCACAGTTACCAGTATTGAGTTTAGAACCCCTACCTATCCAGTTATGTGTACTACAGTTTTATGCAGGTATCCCATGCACCACAGTGCTTATAGGATTTAACAGTGTCGCTAAGTATGTCTAAGGTGAGTTACATCAAGACCCCTTGTAAAGTATGGCAATGGCAAATGTACTGGGTGGGAAGGGCATCAAAATACATTACTCTACAAACATACACACTTACAAACACCTTCATACACACACATTTGCCACAACTGAGTGCAGAACCCCTGCCTATCTAGTTATCTGTACTATACTGTTACTTTATTACATGCGCCACAGAGCTTATAGGGCTGAGTACTTTCCAAAGGTACTTCTAAGGGCAATGACATCACCAGGACTGCTAAAGTAGGGCACTGGGAAGTGTTGTGGGTGGGAAACTCCTCAAAATACTTTGCCCTACAAACATACACACTTACAAACTCTTGTGCATACACTTATACACGCACGCACACACACACACACACACACACACACACACACACACACACACACACACACACACACACACACACACATTTGCCAGACCCAAGAATAGAAATCCTGCCTATCTAGTTATTTGGAATATACTGTTATGTAGTTATTGCATGCACCACTGAGCTTATATGGCTGAGAGCTTTTCAAAGGTACTTCTGAGGAAAATGACATCAGCAGGACTGCTAAGGTAGGGCACTAGGAAGTGTAGTGGTTGTGAATGGCCTAAAACTGTTTCACCTACAAAGAAACACACAAACACATACATACAGACACACACTTACCAGTACTGAAATTAGACCCCTACCTATCTAGTTATTTGTACTATAGTGTTATACAGTTATCGCACGTGCTACAGAGCTTATAGGGCTGACAAGTGCACAAAGGTGCTTCTAAGGTGAATGACATTGGAAGGAATTCTAAAGTAGGGCACTGGGATGTTTACTGGGTGGGAAAGTCCTCAAAATACTTCAGCCTACAAACATGCACACTTACACACATTGCCAGAACTGGGAATAGAACCCCTGCCTATCTAGGTATTTGTACTATAGTATTAGGCAGTTATTGCACGCGCTACAGAGCTTATAGGGCTGACAATTGCAAAAGGTACTTCTAAGGTGACTGACATCAGCAGGACTGCTAAAGTAGGGCACTGGGAAGTGTTGTGAGTGGGGAAGTCCTCAAAAATACTTCAGCTTACAAACATACACACACATTTGCCAGATTTGGGAATAGAACCCTTGCCTATCTAGTTATTTGTACTATAGTGTTACACAGTTATCGCACGTGCTATAGAGCTTATAAGGCTGACAAGTGCACAAAGGTACTTTTAAGGTGACTGACATCAGCAGGATTGCTAAAGTAGAGCACTGGAAAGTGTTGTGAGTGGGGAAGCTCTCAAAATACTTCAGCCTACAAACATACACACACTTGTACTCACATACATTTGCCATAACTGGAAATAGAGCCACTGCCTATCTAGTTATTTACACTATACTGTTACACAGTTATTGCATGCACCACAGAGCTCATAGGGCTGGGGCTGTGCAAAGGAACGTCTAAGGGGAATTACATCAGAAGGACAGCTAAAGTAGGGCACTGGGAAGTGTTGTGGGTGGAAAAGTCCTCAAAATACTTCATGCTATAAACACACATACACATTTGTCAGAACTGGGAATGGAACCCCTGCCTATCTAGTTGTTTGTACTATACTGTTACATAGTTATTGCATGTGACACGCACACTTAGAACTGGGAATGGAACCCCTGCTTATCTAGTTATTTGTACTATACTGTTACATAGTTATTGCACGTGCCACAGAGTTTATAGGGCTGCGGCTGTGCAAAAGTACTTCTAAGGGGAATGACATCCTCAAAATACTTCATCCTATAAACTTACACACTTGTATACACACACACACACACACACACACACACACACACACACACACACACACACACACACACACACACACACACACACACATTTGCTAGAACTTGGAATGGAACCCCTGCCCATTTAATTATTTGTACTATACTGTTACATAGTTATTGTATGTACCACAGAGCTTACAGGGCTGGGGTTGTGCAAAGGTACTTCTAAGGGAAATGAAATCAGCAGGACTGCTAAAGTGGGGCACTGGGAAGTGTACTGTGGGGGAATGGCCTAACACTGTTTCATCTACAAACAAATGCACACAGTCTCACACACACACATGCACACTCTCACATTTGCCAGGACTGAGATTAGAATTCCGATCTAGTTATTTGTGCTATAGTGTTATGCAGTTATTGCATGCACTACAGAACTTATAGGGCTGACAGGTGTCCAATGGTAGTTCTATTGTGAATGACAGCAACAGATCTTGTGAAGTAGGGCAATGGGAAGTGTACTGAGTGGGAAAAGCCTCCTAATACATAAACCTACAGACACACACTCACTCACACACACACACACACACACACACACACACACACACACACACACACAAACACACACACACACACACACAAAGGCAGGTGATGTGCTATTATAATCCCCACCTCAGTACTATTATACAATGGAGCTCGCCTTCATGCTGGCACGTGCGGCTGGTTATGACCGGTATGCCACTATCCACAGCAGGACATCAGTCTATGCCATTCAGGGTATCCATGTGTATGACTCAATCTCTGTAGGTCCACCTGTTTGTGTCTATCTCTATCACTGTCTGTCTCTCTCTCTTCCCCACATCTATGTGTGTGTATGCTTGACATATTGTTATCTGTTGCCCATATATATGTCTGTGTATCACATGCAACAGATGCAGATATATCATATATGGGCCCCCTAGCTGAGGGTAATCCTGTCTGATGGGTGTCTGTAGGGACAGTTAAGGTGTGCATAGCTGTCTGTATGCAAAGACATATATGCACAATAAAGTTATATAGTCTGATGTGGGTTTCAACATGGCCTGTGATTCTCTAAGTGTAGGAACATGCCCAGTATGACCTTCTATATTGAGGGTGGAACTCCATTCCAGAGGTAGTTGGACTCTGGTCCTGGGTTTTGTGTGCTACAGCCATGCCTCTCAAAAGTAAATAGGACTTTCCTAGAGGTACTGGGTTTATTTTAGCAGACATTGTCTGACATATCTGAAGTCTGACACTGCAATGTATTGTGTCATTATCTAGTGACAGACATCCTCAGATCATCACAGTGCTTTACTAGAGAAATACAAGATGTATGATGCACAGACCAATATTATGAGCCCGACTATATACATTCTTGCCCAAAAAGGCCAGTTGAGAGGTGTGGCTACAGCCGGTTCACTAAGGAAGCTGTGTAAATAGTCCAGCAACTTGGTGATATACTGGCTGGGGAGCTCCTGCTTGTGTGGCATTCTTCTTACATGAAAAGTCATATCCTTATGTGGCCGTACCTCTCAACTGTACATTTTTGGGCAGATTGTCCAGGTGTTTGTCTAGAAGTTTCATCCAGTCTACATAAACTTGTGTTTTTATGGCAAGTTAGTTACATATAATTGAAGACTGACATTGCAAAATAATGACAGACATTAGTGTTTCAGACTTCATAACCTTCAGACAACTGCTAATGCAAAACCCCTTATTCTACCAACTTTCTCAGTACGGAAGGGCAATATTTACAACACGTGCCTATCATTGTGCTTTTGTCCCACTTTTATTTATGACCTTGTCCAGATGTCTTGCTGTCAGAGGTTGGGAGGTATGGGTGTGGGTACAGAGTACATTCTACTGTGCAGAAATGTCCATTATATGTGTAGTATATTCCACATAACACCGTGACTTCCAGGTATGTCAGTGACAGTAGGTTGCTGTGACATTAGTAGGGTATTGGCCCTGAAGCCCTTATAACCCACGCAGATGAGAGTGTAGCCCATGTTACAACATGTCAGCACACAGAGCCCCTGTCCAGTAGGGACACAGGTGAGATCACAGGACTGTATATTTTGTGCTTCCTGTAAACTTATACAAGGAGCACATCATTAGGGGTATTGAGGCACTTGGCTTGCTGTTGACAGGAAGTGTATTCCACAGATGGGGGAGTGTTTGGTACACATATCTGTCACACCAACAAGCTGTACTGATATCACAGCCTGGGTTGATGCTGCACCTACAGGTTGATGGAGTGGGCCTTGAGTTCCAAATGTGAAACAGTCCCATCAAGGCAGGGTCTAGATTGCTTTGTATGCCAGACAGGGGTCACCTCAGCAGAGTCTGTATAGAATGGGGTAGAGGGACAGTGCTTTTAGCCTATCTGTGTAGGGTAGGTGTTTGGGGTTTGTGGTAAGGCCTCAATGTTTGCAAGACCCTGGTGTGTGGAGTCTACATGGTCAGTGGTGTGTAGGTTTGTAGAGCATTCATGTAATTTTGCCTCTGAGGTGTCCATTGTTTGGGTTTTGTTTTGTTGTGGACCTCCACTTATATGAGAGTGTGTTGTGTATTTGCAGGTGATGTTTACTGACTCCTTATACTGCATGGCACCTATGTTACTGCACAATCTGTTCTGTGTACACATTCTCCATTTGTCTGGCCAGTGGTTCCCCATCCCCTTAAGTGGGTGTTTTTGTCCTTCTGTAGTCCAGTCATAGGCTTTGGCCACAGTGGCTGCTGACATGTATTTCTAATTCTGATGTGGGCAGGGTACATGCTGTTACATCACACACAGGGTTGTGGACTTCACACCTCTGATTGTACCTATTTAGCAGGTTGTCCATCATTGCACCACTCCATTTGCTGTGGTCCTTAGATGGTTTGTGTTGCTATATGTTATTATGAGGATACATATAGGCCTAGCTGTCATACCATCACAGACTGACATCTGGACAGGACCAAATATGGCAGTCAGACAAACGCCCACACATGGGGACAGGGTGTCAATAATGTTCTGCCAAACATAGACAGTTGGGAGACCGGTTTGGTAATTGCTTGTTTGCTCTTATGGGTTTGACATCTGCTTCCCCACTGTCTGCCATTGCTGTTTTGACATGACCGTTTCTTGTTTTCCAGATAGTTGGCGGGCAAATGCAATGTTAGAATAAGCCAAAAAGATATAAAAAGCATACTTGTGCTCCTTCTATGACAACCTGAGTCATTTCAGAGGTATGGCTGTTGGGCAGTGACATGTTGTCAGTGATGACACAGAAAGGTGGCAGCCTTTTATACACTGGCAGTAAACTGACCTTCAGGTACCTGCTGTCCTACTCGGCACCATACCTCTTAACTTCCGAGAACCAGAAAACTAGACAAAGCCATAAGTAATTGGGGGACAGTGGCCTAAATATAGGAACCATTTTTAAATATTAGCCTTACAAACCTTGAAAGGTGATTCAATAACAGGTTTTGCATTAGCATGCATGTTTCTATAGGGTATGAAGTCTGACACTACAATCTGTCATTATTTTCTGACCTTAGTCATACGTGATTTGCCAATGAATTGCCAGACAACCACTATTTCATGTTATACAGACCACAGTTATGAAGCAAACCTCTGGACATTCTGCAATAGGTCTGTACAGTTGAGAGGTATGGTAGGCACTGTATAGGTTACTCCAAGCTGTGTACTGTCCATATGTGTGACCCCCTGTCCATGACCTGTACAGCTTTCCTGCATTAACATATATTGACATCTGGACAATGTGTACAACTCCTACCATAGGTGTAGTTGACATGCAGAATAATTGGCATTGCAGTTCTTGGAACATGGCCCTGCCAAAGACAACACTGTACCTAGGCCACTATGACACAACAGCCTGGAGTAAGTGCTGGCCACACCCTGACAGTATTAACCACACATATACATACCTCATTGACCAACCTCCATATTGTGGACATGCAAAAAGTTATCATGTTGATTAAGACAGCCTTGGCAATGTGTGCTCTGCTGCTATTTCCATGCAGACATACATGTTACTGCATTTCTATGGGAATGTGGGTGTGGGGGGCACACCTGTCAACTGTACACATTTGCACAGACTGTGCTGATATTTGCTTTATATTTTGGTTCCATTTAGCAGAGTATTGTGCCCTGTCTTGGAGACTAGAGGCATATCACTAAAGACTACAGGTCAGACTGTAATGGCATACATTTGAGTTTCAGACTTCTTACCCTTCAGAGCCTTACTGCAACTGCAACACCTGCTGTGCTATCACTGTGTAAGTCTGTAGGGGGGTACTTCATCATTGTCACAATTTGTGGGCTTTTACCAAACATTTCTTTATGGTTTTCTACAGCTGACTTACTGGGTGAGGCTGACGGGTGGGTATGAGACCCCCACACTGAGATCCATGCCTGTGATCTATGACCCTCCAGTTGGTTGGCCCCCCACATATACTGCAGTAGGATTTGTCACATTGGGTACTACTGCACAGTGTGGGGAAGCCAGTATTTGGCAAACATTTCCTGGTGTCCCACATAGCTGTCGGTTGTCTGCTGCTATCCAGTAGGCCACCCCATTCCCTTGCATGCATGCAGCAATACCATAGATATACTACCAGAACATACTAATCCATTCATTCATTGTTAAGAAGACTGACTTACCTTGTGCCTGTGGCAATTGTGAAGATGGTGCTTGAGGGCTGCCTATGTCTGATGCACACAGTATACTGCATATACATGATAAGGTACAGGTAGTGTGATGTGTCTGGCATCCATTTTTCTGTGTATGCAAGTCAGAGAGAGGTGTCAGTCCCTGGGTCCCTACAGTGTCAGTGTGTGTGCATTGCATTGCCTCTTTGCCAAGACCAGAGCATACTGGGCATGCCTCCATCTGCCTACAGGTGATGGCTCAGGGGGGTTCCTCCTCCGAGTTCCTGGTGGGCTGTGTGGCCCTTCCCCATGCTGTTCCTGCTGCAGCTGCTTCCACAGGATCATATTGTGTAGCACGGCACATACTACGATCATGTGTGCACATGTGGCTGGAGAGTACTGCAGGGCTCCATCAGATATGTCAAGGCAGCTCAACCATGACTTGAGCATCCCAAGCACATGCCCTATAATGATCCTGGTTTGTGCATGCACCTCATTATGGTGTTCGTGAGTGGGTGTGTGTGCATTTCTGATGGGTGCCATCATCCACAGCTCCAGTGCATAGCCAGCATCCCCCACCAGATGGCCATACAGGATGTCCCCCATGGCAAATCCCTGATACAGCTGTGAGGAATGCCAGATGTGGGAGTCATGATAGCTTTCAGAGCTGCCAGCACACACATTAATGATAATGCCCTGGGCATTGCACACAACCTGTCAGGTGGAGGGAAAGCCCTTGTGGTTTACATAGACCCTACCCTCTTCACTGGGTGCTGCTTTGATGTGGATGTGCATGCAGTCAATGGCACCCAGTACCTCCGAGTATTCTGCTACATGGTGGAAGAGACACATATTGCTGGTCCTCTCCTCATGGGTGTTGGGGAAGTAAATGTCCTCACTGGCATGTGGTAGCATGGCATCCAGAAACTGGTGGAGTACGCTGGATGCAGATGCCTGTGAGACCCCCATGATGTCCTCAGTAGGTCTTTGGAACGTACCTGTAGCTAGTATTCTTAAGGCTACACATACCTTGGTATCCACTGGGATGGGTTCCCCTCTTTTGGCTCTAGGTCTGAAGTGAGAATGGCACAGCTCGATGAGTTGTTGAAGTATGTGCCTATCCACCCTGTAGCGCTCTACTATCTCCAGATCATGTAGCCCCTGGTAGGTTATCCTGGGTCTGAACACTCTTTTCCACCTCCTCAGTCTGGGGCAGTTGTCAGCATTATTCTTCTCACTGCCCTCAGCCTCTAGCACATACTGATGTATCGAAGCAACAGCAGCCCTAAAAGTTTGTAGATTAAAATTCACCCAAGCGTATATACCAACAGTGCAAAGTTTGTGAGAAAAGCAGACTGAAAGGTGTTTGCACAATTTATACTGTTGTTCTGCAGATGCTGCCTGTATGATTGGCTGACTAGGATACATTCCACCTGCCAGATATATTATTTGTACTTGATTTCTTTTATTCTGCTTTTTCCTGTTTTTCCCTTCCCATTTCCATCCCTTTTTAAGCCCCCTGGTGCACCACGCAAACCTGCTGCCCAAATGTGAACAGTTCTACTATTTTTTGGGGGGGGGGTTTTAAGAGCCAGTGCATGCCACACAAACCAGTTTTGCTAAAGTAAACACTTTTAAGCAGAAATGGCCCTGCCCTGGACATGAGCATGCTCCTCATTTCATGGAATAAGTAAATACAGCCTCAGACACACCCCTTTGCTTAGCTGTGCTTAGCTAAGCTCAAATGGAAGCTGTGGAGCTCCAATGTGCTTACACCAATCATGACACACCCCTTTTTCATGTCAGTTGCTTCTCCTGCTTACACACTGCCTTATAGCTCCTACACGGTTAGGTGCAGCCAGACAATGGTCTCCCATTTTGTGATTCAGTAAATTTTGCTCATTTGCATACCCCACTGCCTTAATCCCTTGTTACACCACTACACCAGTGCCTTTCCCCTTATCAACCAGTGTTACCTGTTATTGTTTTGATTCTGCATGCTACCCACTATAATGGCAAAATGCAGATTTCACTTAAAATTGTCTTTTCACATTTTTTTAAATTTTCGGCATGATCTAGTTTACTAGCCACTGCGCTACAGTTAAACTTTGATTTTTTTTTTAATTTTGCAACTCTATTCCATGCCCATGGCCATATTTTTGGTCATTGGCATGCCTAATGATTATAATACATGCTTTACTTTGAGCTGTCATGCCCCTGTTTTGATTTTTGCAGAAAGGTACACGGTCAGTAATCAAATATATTTCTGCAATGAACACTGTTCTGGCACGGATGCCTGCCTGCTTACTGAATTGCCAATTCACCTTATTTGCATGGTTTTCATCAGCAAATGAGGCAATTAGCATTATTCAGTGGTGTCCATGCCAGAATAGTGCTAGCAGGCTCATGCATGCCCCCAGCCTTGTTTACTGTTTGCTCCGCGGCCATATTCTGTGCAGAAGCTGCTGCACTATTCTGGCACTGAGAAATCCCTTTATTGAATCCTGGGGAAAGTGTTTTGTACTGTCCTGATCAATGATAAACCCAAAGACCTCAAAGTAGACACTGGCTCAAAGTGTAATGTTATGTCAGCTGAAACATTTGCTAGAGTAAGAGCTGGTGAACAACTAAATTTGGCAAACTGTATGAAGCTTGTTGCTTATGGAGATGAAGAGATTCAAACCGAAGGCTCAGTAGTGCTTTCATGCTGCTCGGTTGGGAACAGTTACAGCTTGCAATTTTATGTAGTCAGAAGACCTGTGCAGTCATTATTGGGTCTCAGAGACAGTTTGAGAATGAAACTGCTTTCTTTTACTAAAGATGTCTATCATGTAAGCACATGTCTTCGTTCCAGCTTCACTGATGCTATTTTCTCAGAGTATGTTTTTGACGACAAGCTAGGCAAACCTCCAGTTGTGTACTCCATGAAAGTAGACCCAGAGGTCAGTCCAGTGATCAAACCAGTGAGGAGAGCTCCAATAGCTACAGTATGTAGGACAAAGTCAAGGTCCACTTAGATAAGATGGTGCAGCAAGATGTGATTTGTCCAGTTACAGAACCAACTGAGTAGGTGTCTTCATGGTAGTAGCTCATAAGAAAAGCTCAGATGAAATCAGAATATGCAAAGACCCTAGAGACTTGAACAAAGCATTAAAGAGACCTCATCATCCTATGCATACAGTTGAGGAGGTTGCCGCCCTCATGCCAAGTGCCACTGTTTTTTCTGTCTTTGATGCAAAGAGTTAATTTTGGCAAGTAATATTTGATCACAAATCTTCATTACTGACTACATTCAGCACACCATTTGGCAGATACAGATTTCTCAGAATGCCTTTTTAGAATAAATTCTGCCAGTGAAGTCTTTCAGCATGCAATGGAGAAATTTTTTTCTTGTTATCCATGTGCTATAATAGTGGATGATTTACTGGTTGGAGGTAATGGAGAGGCAGAGCATGACAGAAACCTCAGGAAAGTTCTGGACAGAGTGCGTGAAGTAAACTTGAAGTTCAGCTCTCAGAAATGTAAATTCAGGCCACTGGAGCTTACTTATGTAGGTCATTTATTTACCAGTACAAGCTTATGACGAGACCCTTCTAAAAAAGCAGCCATTCTTGAGATGCCAGCTCCAGACAATGTTGAAGCCCTCCAACGTTTCCTTGGTATGGTTAACTATTTGGGCAAATTTATCCCTGACTTTAGTGAATTATCAGCACCTTTAAATGAGCTGACACACAAAAATGTTGCCCAGTGATGGTTGAAACAGCACCAGAGAGCATTTGATAATCTCAAACAGCAAATTGCCAACCCACCTACATTGAGATACTATAATGTCCACAAACCAGTAGTTCTTTCCTGTGATGCTTCAAAGTTCAGTCTTGGTGCAGTTATTCTTCAAGAATACATAGAGAGTTGACTCTGCATCTAGAACTCTTACCCAAACTGAAATGCTGTATGCTCAAATTGAGAAGGAACTTTTGGCAATTGTGTTCATGTGTTCGATGTTCCATGATTATATTTATGGCCGAGCTATCCAAATTGAAACTGATCATCAACCTATAGTCACTATTTTAAAGAAGCTTATGCATACAGCTCCAGCAAGACTACAAAGAATGATGCTCAGATTACAAAAATACAACTTCAAAATGGTCTATACAAAAGGTAAACTACTTTATCTGTCTGATATCTTATCCAGATTGCCCAGAAATACCACAGAACAGCTTGAGGCAGGGAATTTTGACTTTGAAGTCATGGAAGTGCATAAGTTTTCTACTATGAGACTTGATGAGTTGAGAGATCATACAAAGACTGATCCAATTTTGCAGAAGCTCAACCACTTCATCAATGTTGGATGGCCGTCAAAGCAATCATGTGTACCGCCAGAAGTACGACTCTTTTTTCCATACAGAGATGAGATGCTGATGGAAGATGGTATAATTTTCAAAGGTCCTAAAGTTATTGTTCCTACATCCTTACGACATGAATACATCCAGATTTTACATCATAGGCACACAGGTTCCGAAGCTACCAAAAAAGGGCAAGAGGACTAGTATTTTGGCCTTCTCTGTCAAAAGACATTGATAAAGTGCTTTTATCTTGTTCAGTATGCAAAAGTACTAAACCCCATTTGCAAAAATAACCACTTCAGCTCAGCCAGATTCCTGAACTACCTTGGTCAATAGTAGCCACTGACATATTTGAGTGGAACAAGCAGCATTATTTAGTGTTGGTAGACTATTATTTGAACTGGTTTGAAATCGATTTGCTACGTAACATAACATCCAGTGCTGCTATTACTAAGTTGAAATGTCATTTCTCAGTCCATGGTAGTCCACATAGTTATTTCTGACAATGGTACCCACTGTACTAGTCAATTATTTCAAAAATTTGCAAAAAAGTGGGACTTTATCCATGTTACTAGTAGTCAGAATACCCACTTTCAAATGGCCTGGCTGAGCAAGCAGTACAGAGTGCAAAACAATTACTAGAGAGGTCAAAGTGTGACAATACTGATATCTTCTTGAATTTACTTAATCTCGGAAATATACCCCATGGCAACCTACTTGGCTAGCCTGCTCAGAGACTTCTATCTAGGCAAACCAGAACAATCTTGCCTATCAGTTCTAGTTTGTTGGTGCCTAATGCTAAAAACACGTTCCTTTCAGAAGTCCAGCTATGATTAAATGATCAGATTTCTTTGTCCACTGAAAAAAGGAGAGACAGTGAGGATGCAGACAAAGAAAGGCTTTGATCAAATTGATCAAGTGAGAGGTATATGTGCTGGGCTGAGATCCTAGTTAGTGGAATCTGAGGGTATAGAATACAGGAGAAACCGCACGCATCTTCTTATCGCAGCATCTTACCAGTAATACAGACTGTAGCTCTTAGACCAACCCAGACAGTGTTCATTTTGAAGAACATATCTCAGTAACTATTCCCATTCCTGATGATGTCCCAGATGTCGTAAAGCTGAACGTTCCTTAAAGGCAGTCCCCATTGCTATATCCAATTCTGATTTTTATGTTACACGATCAGGTCATATTTCTAGACCTAGTGTAAAATACACAGCAACCTGGACATAATTGTTTTCTATGTGTTTAATTTTGTAGGATTGCATGTCAAAGAATTAGTTCTATATAACTGCATGTCAAAGTATCATTTCTGTGTAACTGCATGTCAATGAATACTGTCATTAGTGTATGACCTATTTCTCAAAGGAGGATATAGAACAGAGCATGTGTTGTAACTTTAAGAAGCATTTCCAAGTATAGGCACGTGCATATAGTGAGCACATGCAGGCAGCAGTGCCATTTTGACAGCACAGCCAGAGTGTTAACATGTATGAGTGTAGTAGTCAGTCTTTTTATAAGTTTATTTAAGTTTAAGTTACTAAGCCTCACTCTTGATGTGTTTGTGTGCCATAATCAACTCTCCAGCCAACACAAGCATCCTACAAAAGGGCCTCATAGAAACAGACAACTGGTGCCAGAGCCATGGCCTCAAGCTAAACGCCAAAAAGTGTATAGTCATCCCCTTTGGCAAAAACAAAGTGCCCACAAATTACCACATAGGTGGTAATCCATTAAGTACGGAAGAAGTAATTAAGGACCTGGGAACCCAAGTAGATAGCAATCTCTCATTTGAAAACCACGTGGCCAAAGTGGTTAGAAAAACATTTTATATAGCCCACCTAATCATGAAGGGATTCACATCTAGATCAGGGGAGGTCATTGTGCCTTTTTACTCATCCCTCATCAGGCCCATAATTGAGTACAATGCCCCTTTTGTGATGTACCTTACTAGACACCTGCAGCAACTGGAAAGACCCCAAAAGTACCTCACCAAGAGGATCAAAGGGCTCAAACAGATGCCATATGCTGCCCGGTTAAAGAAACTCCAGCTCTACTCAGTGGCATACCACCTGATCAGAGGCGATCTGTGCCTGACGTATAAAGCCATGTCCAACCCAGAATTAATGGACATGCTGCACCTCAGAAAATCCAAATCCCATCGAGCTACGCGCTCGAGAGACTTGAACCTCAGCACTGAAATAAATAGGACATGCTGGAGGGACAGATTCATAACCCAGAGGCTCCCTTCACTCTGGAATAAAATCCCAGTCCAGGTTAGGCAGGGTCCCTCATTGACTCTCTTCAAGAGGAATTTTGATGAGTGGATGGGAGATCATAGGTTTACCCCGGGTGTCACCTCTGTGTCACTGTTAGACAGACGCACAGTATACTAACCTTGAAAAAGGGCATAGCAAAATTCATTTAAAATGGGTGGCAAAAGCCAAACACACTCTGGCTAGGCTTATAAATGCCCTAGGGCAGATAGCCTAGTATGAACCTATCAACCTATGAACCTATAAAGCTGCTTGAACTGAACCCACAACTGTTTGTCTGTTTTATCCTGACCAGATGAGCAACAGGAAGGTTTCTTTTAAGCTCCTCAGCATAAGACAACCTGTGTGCATGGTGAGTGGTTTGTGCGAGGAATGTAGTGTGTGTATTCCTGATAACCTCATTTTTATGTGAGATTATTGCCTCCAAGGAAGTTGTGTGTTTACTTTCTCACATAGGTTCATAGGTTCATAGGTTGGTACTAGGTTATTGGCCCTAAGGTCTATACAAGCCTAGCCATAACAATTCCCTGGCTATTTCTCCCTACAATATTTACTTCCCTGGACCCCTGTCTAGCAGGGTGACTGATGTGATTCCCGGGGTGAATTTCCTATCTCCCATCCAGTTGTCAAAGTTCCTTTTGAAGAGGGCCAAAGAGGCACTCTGTTTGACATGTATGGGTAGTCTATTCTAGAGTCTGGGGAGTATCTGGGTCAGGAACCTATCCCTCCAGCATATTTTGTTCATTGTGATGACAAGGTTTAGATCCCTGGAGCGTGTGGCTCTGAGGTATTGGGATTTCTTTCAGTGTAGCATGTCCAACAGCTCTGGGTTTGACATGGCCTTGTATTTTAAGCAGAGATCGCCTCTGAGTAGATGATATGTGACAGATATAGCTGGAGTTTTTTTAAATGGTCAGCACAGGGCATCTGCTTTAGGCTTGTGATTCTTTTAGTGAGGTATTTCTGCGGCCTTTCCAGTTGTTGCAGATGTCTTGAGAGGTACATACGAAACAGGGCATTGTATTCTATAATGCGTCTAATGAGGGATGAGTACAGTGGGACAATGACCTCCTTTTTTCTGGATGAAAAGCCCTTAAAGATGAGGTGTGCCGCATAGAAGGATTTCCTGACTGTTGTGGTGATGTGGTTATCAAAGGTGAGACCACTGTCCACCTGTGTCCCTAAGTCTCTTATCACACTTTTGGCGTTTAGTGTACTGCCACCTATGTGGTAATTCACAGGTACATTTTTTTTCCCAAAGGGGATAACTGTACATTTCTTGGCAGTGAGGTTGAGCCCATGGCTCTGGCACCAATCATCTGTTTCTGTAAGGCCCTTTTGTAGTATATCCACATCAATTGGGGATTCAATAATGGCTCCCAGTCTGCAGTCATCTGTGAACTTTGTTAGCCAGAGTCCCTTAGTGTTGGCCTGTACTTCAGAGAAGTAGATGCCAAACAAGAGCGGTCCCAGGACTGAACCCTGAGGTACTCCACTTGTCACTTGTCTGGAGCTGGATTTGGAGTCGGCTACTTTTACAGTGTGGGTTCTGTCAGTAAGCCAGTTGGCAACCCATTGAGTGACATAGGAATTAATGCCCAGCTTAGTAAGTTTATCTATGATTCCAGAGTGGAGGATGGTGTCAAAGGCCTTGGTGAGGTCCAGATAGGCTGTGTGGACCACCTTACCCTCATCCACAGCTCTGGAGATTGATTATAAGAAGTCAATCAGGTTCAGAAGACAAGATTGGCCCTTCACAAACCCAAACTGGGTGGGTCCAGTGTTTGAAGGTTGCCAATGTCGTTGTTTATAAGTTCCATGATAATACATTCCATGGCCATGCTCTGTTATTTTCTTTAATGATTAACTGGATGTCTGAGAACATGAGACAATTTTTACATTGCTTTAGGATGCCCACATCTACCAAGCTGGCCAGAGACACATTTAAAAATTGCATATCCATGTTGTCTGGTCCTGTAATAAGGTGGGCTGTTTAGGTTAAGGATTGGGTTTTAACACAAGTTTCATTGGGTAGTTTCTGGGATTAAGAGCAGGATGTTATATAGTGCTAGGATATGGTAGTGCTATTTGATACACAAGGTAGCTGGTCTGTGTTTAATTCTGCACAATGCCACACCATTAACATGTTTCAGACCTAATCCTAAATTTATAGGGAAATTTTACTGTCTAGGCATTAGAAACTATACAGGGCATGATAACTTTGGAAGTAGTTAATAGAGGTTTGTCATCTGATAGGCCTTGAAAGTTTCCATCATGAGGTACTGGCAGGTGCCAGATTTATATCTCCCATCCATTCGTCAAGGTTCCTTTTGAAGAGGGCCAAAGACGCGCTCTGCTTAACATGTATGATTGTAAATGATGTTATATCTTTCCAGTCTGGATTCTTTGAAGTCATTCACCTAGCCAAGGCAACTCCAGTTCTGAGTTCTGTATACAAGGAACACGGAGTGATATGATAATTATGTGGTTAGGCTTCTACAACAGAACATGGACCATTCACTTTTAATGCCAGTGGAACCTATCCTTGCTAAACGATTGCCACTTGGTGGCCTGTTCTGTTTTTTGAGACTGTATAGCTATGGAAATGTTCTAATCTGCTAAAGGCAACCATGCTGCAGAGTATACCACAGGCAACTGTGTATCCTCTGATTGGGCAAAATGAAAACCCACACTGATGATGAGGTGATTTATTTCCAAAGCTACAATGTTCATGGTACTACTGTTGTGAATTAACCAATGAATAAAAAATGCATACTGATCTATCGATTTTATTTTCACTGTCATCATTGAGAACTCCTAGAACGTGCTTAAGTAGCATTTCCTAGGTATATCTTAAAGGAATAATGAACTGTTGGCATATATTGCAAATATCTAAGCTTGAGTTTATAATGTTATTTCTGAGTTAACAATAGTATACTACTGTTAGCATGAAACAGTTCTTGCAAGTACTTTTCTGTGTTTTTACAAGGCAGCAGCAGCAGGTTGTTTCAGGCCACATGGAAACACAGGAAAGTGGCCTACAGAATAATTTGTGGTATCTGTTACACAAAATGACATTACTGCAAGTAGAGAAATATCTCATTTTAAAACATCTGTAAAACCGATACAACAAAAAATAAACAGTATGCCGCCAAGATGGGGATACAATATTATAAAAAGCAAAACTGTCTGGATAACTGCAACAAACCGCTGTCTTCGGTTGCATCGGAGTTTGAATCACAATCAGAAACTAGACATAGTAAACCCACACTGGTTTGTCATACATATAGAATTCATGGTTAACACTGATAAAATATAGATAGAGGAGTGGAAAAACAAGGAAGAAAAAGGGGTATGTACCAATATCCCATTACAGTACTGCACTGGTTATGATTTCTCTTCCAGCAGTTGAGTTTAGGATCTTAATAATTTCAATCTAAAAGCTGTTCAAAACACTATAGTTATGGTCAAGTAACAATATATAATGTACATCTGGAGCAAAACAGGTCATTTATGACATATGTAATAATACTAAATAGTGTTTTTAAAATAAGACTGGCATTAGAAAAATGCTCCAAAGTCCACAATAAAGAATATTTATGTCTTAAGAAGCAGAATTAGATATCACAGTAAAATAAAATTCAAATAAAGTGCTTGTGCTTATAGGGCTGTAGGATGCATGGAGAACCTGCTTATGTTTTTGAACCAAAATCTCTCTGATAAGGCACAATACAAAACCAACACACTTTTCTGCTGGGGTAGAGGCATGTAAAAATGTATTTTCTTTTGTTATATAATTTAAAATTTGCTACCTGAATATGGGCTATGTTGGTTTTAACATTGTACATAAATCTATAAGGCTGCCAAGTTTTTGTTTGGAAATTAATGCATATTTTGCTACATCTGTGGGTAAGCCCTTTTTATTTCAAGCAACAGTTTACCTGGAAAGGCTTAAAAGAGTTATGATATTTCTGAATGACCCTGATATTGTAACCTTGAAAAATACTTAACTAATGCCAGAATGGTTGCTGAGTTCAGTTAAATCTGCATGAAATGGCTAGTATATCTATAAGAAAGCTTTTTTGTTCCTTAAATGCTAAACAGCAGATATCACGTCTACTGTGGGGTTTTTTTGCATCATGCATTTCCCATTACATCAAGAAAGAAAACACACATGCCCATGCACGTGCTTGTGTGCACACACACACACACACACACACACACACACACACACACACACACTCACACACACGCACGCACGCACACACACACACACACATATACCACTTACATACTTTTAGCCACAAAAAGAAGGAAAGTTGTTCTTGGAAGTATAAATCAATGTGAAACCTTTGCATATGCAAATGGGAATTGTAAGCAATTTGTATTGGCCGTGGCATGGATTTATTTAGCCAGGAAGAGTAAGAATTATCCAATGTGTTTAACCACATTTCCTGTGTTTGATGATATCAGCTGCTTGCTTTTGTCCAGGTGATTTGATACTATATATCTATTGCATGGCCTTGAGAAGTTTATTTCAGTAATGCCACTAGCTGTATGCATGTAAGATGGTCCTATATGTTACTTAGCAAGTCCTTGGAGAAGGCAAATGCAGATACAAGTAGAAAAATAGAATGGTCAGGCCCCGCTACATGATAGTAATGCAGTGAATATGAATGAATGGGACATCAGTCTGATATAAGTAAGATATGATTATAAGAACTTCTTAGAACTTCAGTAAATTTTTAAGTATTTTATGATCAGCATATAACTGCATTCTGATAGTAGTCTTGCTTCAGCATTTGCACTAGAAAGAGCTACTGGCTTTTCACATTTATCTTGCTTGAATGAATGAATGAATGAATGAATGAAAATAAACTGATTCATCTGCAGACTACTGAGTATAATGCATGCCCTAGCTATGAGAAAGTCAGCGACCACATGGCCATTTTCTTGGAATCATTTAGCATGACAGAATTTAACACACTTCTTCATTCATGAGGTGTTACAAAACTTGTCTTGCCTACTACAGCCTATTTACTGTTATTACCATTACTGATAACTGACAGATTGTTTTCAAGAGATATAACTTCTGAATGAGAATAGCAAGCTCTACTAATGGGATAGCTTACATTTAAGCACTTTATTAAGGTTTTTCCTTGAATCTAGGTGAATGCATAAAATAAACAAGGATGTTGTCCTCCCAGCAGTTAGCCCAATACACAGTATGCAGCCTTGCCATTGATATATTTTATTAGCAAGGTGTATGGGTTGCAGGGGGGGCCCTCTGCACAAAAAGCTGCTTTTTACTTGCATGGTCTGAGGTTATAAAATAAAAATACAGCAAACAAACCAGGAAATAAGAACCCAAATCCAGCGTGCTAGTATCCTCTCAAATCACACACAACTGTTTAAATCCACTCGAAGAATGTGGTCGAGTAATGAGAACCTTCAAAATGGCAATGTAAAAAACTACTTTATTAAAATGTTTTAAGCGCTTTTCGTTTGCTTCAGTTAGCAAAACTTCATCAGAAACAATGTGACCATAGATTTGAAAGTGTCCTTATATAGTTACAGCTGATCATTAATTAATTAACCAATTGCACAAAAATAAAAGGCACAGGAACAATAAACCTAACAACAATTTGAAAAAGTTCGAAAAATTACTGCAGCAGCTTTAAACATACACTATTATAGGCAAGGGAAATACTAGATAGCAGATGTGAGAAATATATGTAGAAAAAATATATATAAGTATAAAATGATATTGGTTGGTATAAAACATTAAAAAATACCAAAAAACGAAAAACTAATATACTATTGTATAACTTATAAGTCTAATTATACATCTAAGTTGAACTGGTAACTAGACCACGTATTTCTACTGAATACTTCTTTTATAAAGTATTAGTAGAAGCTCTCTGAGCTGTTTTTAACTATAAATGTGAAGCAACCTCTACCCTAACTATTATAACTTCATTTCTTTAAGCTTTTTAATCTTAAAATACTACTAATAGAGCAACTGTCATTCAAACCAGGTAGGTAACAAGCATTAAGTCTAACCTGCCAATTTAATTCAAGTTCCTCTAATTTTAGAGGTCTAGGCCCTCCTCTACTGTCAATCTTTACTTGGTCAATGATGACAAATTTAAAATTATGTTCTTGATAAGTGCAAGCATGTTTAGCTAACGCATTATCCAACTTCTGTTTCTTGATTGCATATTGGTGTTCGTATATCCTACCACAGAGTCTCCGCTCCGTTTTACCCACATAGAAAGCAGTGCACAATTTGCACTTAGCAAGGTAGACAACAAAGTTGGAATTGCAATTGTATCTGTCTTTGATTTTATATTGTAGGCCATTAACATAGAAACTATTAGTCACTTCAACAAACCTACAGTAGTTGCAACATTCACATTTTCTCACGCCTTTACGTCAAATAGTAGGTGTGTTAGTCTGTTCCAGAATGGATTTTAGATTTCTCCCTCTTCTAAAAGTAACTCTAGGGAAATCACCTAGTTTAGTATAAATGTTAAGTGTTAGTTTTAAATAATTCCCAATTCTTCTTCCGTATGTTAATACACAAATGACTGTGCACTGAGTAAGTAGTAATGAACCAAACATTATATTCTTTACCTCGGCTATTCTGTAGACTGACACTCAGTGCCAAATCAACAGTAGAATCACTATTGGCAGACCTAATAAGGGAACTTTTGATATTCAAAAGTGGTAAGTAAACTTTATCTGTTCTTTTTGTCTTAACCTCATTAATTTATTCGTCTAGAAGGGGTTCTAGGTAGCCACGGTGAATGAACATACTCTTAAGTAGAGAGGATTCATCAAGAAAGTCATCTTCTAAAGTAATCATTCTTGAAGCTCTCACTAACTAGCCCTTGATGACCGACCTCTTCTGATGTGGAGGTTGATTGCTTGAGAAGTGGAGAAATGTGTTGGAGTACGTAGTTTTTTCTATAAATCTTAGCTACATAGCTCTCTAATTCATAATTTTTAACCAAACAAATGTCTAGGTACGCTGTCATATTAGTGTTGAATGTATGTGTAAACTGCAAAAATTGTGTGGTACTATTAAAATAATCTACTAAATTAACACCTGTACTTTCCTTTCCATTGATCAAGATAAATATATCATCTAGATAATGTGTATACAAGACCAGTGACTCCCTGAAGGCATTGTTGTTATTGTTGAATACAAACTTAGACTCCCAATATGCCATGACAAAGTTAGCAATACAGGCCCCACAAGGGGACCCCATGGCTACCCCCACTTTTTGAAGGTAGAATTGGTCCTGAAACATGAAGAAGTTGTTGGACAGTACCACATCGATAAATTCTGTGACCAACCTAATTTCAGCTACTGGAGCTTTATGTTTCCTAAGCATCAAATCAACCCATTCAATAGCTATCGTGTGTGGGATACATGTATATAAGTCCTTCACATCGATAGGACATTGAAATTAGCATTGAATTCGGTGACTTCAATCATCTTCAAAAATGGACTAAATATTTTTGAAGTATTGCATTAATTAATGAGGTTAGGACAAAAAGAACAGATAAAGTTTACTCTTGAACCTGGTCAACTTCTTTGAAACAGTCACCAAGGCCATAGATGAAGGGAAGGTAGTCCACACACCCTACCTGGACCTCGCAAAAGCCTTTGACACAATACCCCACTCGGGCATCATAAATAAGCTCACCAGCTTAAATATCAACCCCTATGTCACAAGATGGGTTGTAAACTGGCTCAGGGACAGAAACCACATGGTCAGAATTGCAGGTGCCATGTCAGACTCTAAACCAGTTACAAGTGGCATCCCACAAGGCTCAGTCCTGGACCTCTCTTGTTCGGTATATATTTCTGTGAGGTACAGGCTAACATGGGAGGACTATGGCTGACCAAGTTCACAGATGACTGCAAACTAGGTGCCATAATCGACTCGCCGACTGACACAAGCATCCTCCAAAAGGGTCTCACAGAGACGGATAACTGGTGCCAGAGCCATGGCCTAAAGCTAAATGCCAAAAAGTGCATAGTCATCCCCTTTGGGAAAAACAAAGTGCCCACAAATTACCACATAGGTGGTAATCCATTAATCTGGAAGAAGTAATTAGGGATTTGGGGCCCAAGTAGATAGCAATCTCTCCTTTGACAATCACGTTGCCAAAGTGGTTAGAAAGACCTTCTATATAGCCCACCTTATCACGAAAGGGTTCACATCTAGATCAAGAGAGGTCATTGTGCCACTCTACTCATCACTCATCAGGCCCATAATTGAATACAATGCCCCATTTGGGATGTACCTTACCCGACACCTGCAGCAACTGGAAAGACCCCAAAAGTACCTCACCAAGAGGATCAAGGGACTCAAACAGATGCCCTAAGCAGTTAGGCTAAATAAACTCCAGCTCTACTCAGTTGCTTACCGCCTACTCAGAGGCGATCTGTGCCTGACGTATAAAGCCATGTTCAACCCAGAATTAATGGACATGCTCCACCTCGGGAAATCCAAATCCCTTAGAGCTACACGCTCCAGGGACTTAAACCTCAGCATAGAAATAAATAGGACATGCTGGAGGGACAGATTCATATCCCAGAGGCTCCCCTCACTCTGGAACAAAATCCCAATCCATGTTAGGCAGAGTCCCTCAATGACCCTCTTCAAGAGAAATCTTGACGAGTGGATGGGAGATTGTAGGTTTACCCCTGGGATCTATTCTGTGTCCCTACTAGACAGAGGCACAGTAAACTAATCTCAAAAGGGCTATCTTCTGTGACCTACTATACAGAGGCACAGTCAACTAATCTAAAAGGGTGGTGAAAGCCAAACACACTCTGGCTAGGCTTATAAATGCCCTAGAGCAGATAGCCTAGTATCAACCTATGAACCTATGAACCTATTAGTGTACCTGCATGCTGTTATTACCACTGTGGTCCCATATATGCATAGGTTCCATTTGCTATGCAACTGTTCCGTATCTGGTGTCTGGGTTAATGGGAATATCTATGCATGCTGTTATACCTGACCCTGGAATGTGTTGACTATTACTAACCCACATATGTTGCTACACCATAAACACCAAAGCACGTATGGGAATGCAGGTCCGAGCAGACCCACTTGTCCCACCACAGCTGGCCATGGCACCGGGCACCAGCACATCTGGGGCCCAACCCAGGACCTCCTCGTCTATTGGTCCTGCACCACCTTCTGGTGGAACCGCTTCAGGGGATGGGGATCGCCCCCCTGGGAGTGGGCTTGGACAGAAATCTGTCACCCATTGCCAGATGTGGGTTGTGGTGCATAGAGAGCTTGATCAGCAGTTTGGAGATCTTCTACACCAGCTCGAGGGCCACATGTCATGACTAGAGGATCATCCTGGCACTCCAACTCAGCCCCCAGCACAGCCACCTTTGGGGCTGTGAAGGTGCAGTGGTGAGTGCCCATGGGTGGGGATCTCATTCCTACTGTTTCCACTAGGGGGCTCATGGGCTTCCGATTTCCCAACACCACTTCCCATCAAGGTGTTTAGCCCCCACATGGGTCATATACCACCCCTGTATGCATCTTGTTTGTCTTGTCTATTAACCTACCCAACCTACCTCCACAAATATACCTACTATCACTCCCCAACATTCCACTCTCACCTGAAAAAAAAGGGGGCAATCTGTTCCCCAAAATAAACACCCCATACATAGCTGTCCATTTTGCATACGTGTCAACTGGACACATGTAATCTGGTCTAATTGGCATCACAACATATTACTGTTGTCCTCACACCTCACTCAGGTGTTTGAGTGTCCAAATCTACCTCTAAAGTCAGTGTATATGCACAGCTGTTGCTGTTGAAGAAATGGGCAGCTATGGACCTTCCCTACACCCTCCTGCACATCCCTAGCTATTTTCCCTACTGTCTTTCCCTCTTTGTGCCCCTTATTCACCACTTTCCTATCAATCTTTTTTTCTTTTCTTTTAAAAAAATTAGCACAGGGGTAAGTGGGAGTAAGCACTTTTAAGCAGCAGTAAGCACGTTTAAGCTTGTTTGCGTGAGGGTAAGCAATGCCTACACAGGTTAAGCAATTTAGAAGCTGAGTATAAGAAACTATAACCAGAAGTTAGCAGTGCTTACCTCCGCGTAAACCCGTGCAAACCCGCTTACAACTGCTTAAATGTGCCTTAATCACTCTGTATCCAATGGCCCTTGTTCTGCCCAGCAACAAAACAAACAGCCTCTGCAAGGCTCAAACCCAGGACCCTGCACACCATAGCCAAAGTGATTTGCCACTAGAAGATGTACACAATATGGAACAACCACTATGCCTACAGTTACCACCTTACCAACTGGACACTATGAGCCACCCATACAAATGTCAGTCGTTGCCTGCAACATATACCCACAGAGAGGTCAAAGAACATAATGCCACACACAGGTTTGCATACATGGGAAAGCTTTATTTGTATACTATTACAGTTGTATATGCCATGTCATATAGCTGTTTAGAAACTGACATCCATATAAACAGAGTAATGCAACTGTGAAACAGTTATACTAATACAGTAGTCTGGAAAGGTTTGCATATGTTGCTGTCCAGGCCGAGGCCTTCAAGTAGTACAGTAGTAAAGAAAGACTGGGCCACAGGATGCCAAACAATCAACAGTAAGTAATGCAGATGTATAGTCCAGCAGCCTCTATCTACACTCTACACAATCCATAGGGGGTAAAGACCTCAGATGACACAATGGGATGTATCTCTTACATAACAAGGCATAACTGACATCATCACAATCACACTGACAAACAGAACAGTCTGGATGGCAGGAGGCAGTAGGCCTGCATTTACCCAAGGTGGATTGTATGGTAATGTACATCAAGATACCTTAAGGCAGCTTACTCCTGATACCCCCACATGTTGTAACAGCCTAGGTTAGTTATGGTGCATTCCCCCCTAGACTCAATAATATAGGGCCATATACCACTGTTACATACACTAGCCTCTGGAGTGCATAAGGGCACACATATTGTGTAAGTGAAGCCCACACATATATGGACCCAACCCCACAGTATGTGTGGGGGACACAACAGCAGTGGACTGATGGCAGGACTGGCAGCATGACATACTCACAGCCCACTACATAACAACCCCTGACAGCATGTCATATGTGCAAAGCCTGGAATGTAGGTGGAGGACAGGGGCTGGAACACAGGCCCATATGTGTAAAACTGTTGATATACACTAAGCAAGTCACTGGTGTTACAGAATAGCCTGCAACATACCCTTAGTTGGGAATATGAAGTTAGAAACAGAAATGGTTGTAGCCATGTACTGATAGCACTCAACACACACACTGCCAGTGATATAGCTGACACAAGACCTGTGTGGTGGACAGACAAAACATAATAGGCACACCTCTGACCATCAAGAGGATAGGCCCACAGTTGAGAGCTATGCAGACAGACTGCATTCCAAGTTAAACTAGAATGATCACACAAACCCTGTAATACCAGTGCTATACAATGCATACAACAACACTACTCACACTCTGTCTGTAGTTCTGGAACCTCCTACAAATATGTAGCAGGCCTGAGTGTACAGGTTCTCCTGTAAGAGGTAATGCTACCTGCTGTCTGTAACACTGATGCCGACACACAGGAAGGATGTCTATCATACAGAAAAGGTAAAAGGACCACACCCACAATGATGTAGGGATTTATAGTAGTTGGTTGCCATGGCAGTGGTAATTGGAAGTACTACACAGCATGCTGCATGCAGGTAGCAAGTGGAGGGCACTGACTGGTGCAGAGGTCATCACTTGATCATGTGCATCACCTACAAATTCCATGCTGCACTCTATGCAAAGCAGCTCATTCCATTTACTGGAGAGAGACTGAGAGTGAGTGAGAGAGAGAGAGTATGTGTAAAAGGCACAGAATAAAAAAAAAACATCCAGAAGAGTCTGCATTCCCATAACAGGTATGTGAAGTATATATGCATGTAATTGACTGTAGTACTTGGTCCATAATAATGGGATACATGATGTGGAATGATTTATATGTGCCTTCTGGTGTTGTTGTTATAATGATGTTCAGCTGAACAACTGCTAAAGACAATAGAGTCCGTCCCTGTGGGTAGTGGGCCATACCCATCAACCATGCAGAACAGCACTGACTGATAAGATGTAAGCCATCATAGTGTGTGTTGTGTAATGGGAAGTAAGTATATGATGTGGCCAGTAGCTGGTGGTGGAAGTAATGCCATTATGATGGACACATGGGATCCACAGCCCACCCCTTGCAGGATACTCAGGTTAATCTGTATTGTAGCATGCAGGAGTGTAACAGGGTTACCTGCAATCTGGCCCTACATATGCCCCCTAATGTCAGGCTGTGTCCATATGTGGCACCTGTCTGTGTTATAGCAAGGCAGAACAGTGCAGCTGTGCAGGAAGGTGTTGTGAGATTGTGGACCTGATGTCTGAATGTACCCCACATATAGGTATGCATATGTGTACATATATACATATATATATATATATATATATATATATATATATATATATATATATATATATATATACATGCATCTCCAAAAATATACAGATACCCATATGTAGACATCTATATGAGCACATATATACATCACATATATCTACACACACACACACACACACACACATGTATGTAAATACATGTCCTCCTATATTACTACCACAGTGCTGCATGCTATATGCGAGGAAACAGCACACATAGCAATACACACAGATATCTACAACTGTCAGTGTGTGCAACATGGATGGGTAAGTCACATGTGAACCCCTTGTTGGGACCACATTGCCCTTGTCTGTGAAGTATGGAATGGGAATATGGGGAAGTATGGCAGCTATAGTTGTGGAGGTGGTTAGGGTTAGTAGATATAGAGAACAGCCTACAGGGGTGGTATGTGACACATGTGGTGGGTAAACACCCTGGATGGTGTGTGTGGTCTGTGATGTGGATGCCGCATGGGCCCCAATATGGACACAATGGGAACAAGCCTACCACCCACTGCTACTCACAACACCAGTCCACGTACTAAAGGTGCCTGTCCTGGAGGCTGAGCAGGAGGAGCATATTGGCCATGTGAATATGTACTGGGTGCCTCAGAGTGATGTAGCACATCCCATATGTGTCTGTGGAGCCCATTATGGAACATACTCTGGACCTGACCTCAGGGGACAGGGAGCATGTCTGTGTGTGCCCCCAGGGGGGGACAACATCCCCTGGGTTGGTTCCACCTGACGGTATTGCTGGACCAGTACATGAGGAGGCCCCAGGGTGGGACACACATGTGATGTGGCCGGGCAACATGGGCTGATGAGTTTGGAGAGGTGGCTCTGCTGGCCAATAGTACATATACATGCTATTGTGTCACTGTTATAGAACATATATGTTGGTAGTAATAGTCTACACGATCCCAGAACATGTCCAACAGCATGAATAGTTAATCGCAATAACACAGTATGTCAGATGTGCAGCACACACATAGCAAGCATACCACAGGCATATATGGAACCATTGTGGCCCTGACAATGGCATGCAGGTGAATAGTCTGTAACAGGCCAGCAATGACAGTGTCCATACAAGGAATATGGCTACAAACACGTTGCACAAAGTGCAGTACAGTACAATATCTGCCCCACTGGTAGGTATGCTGTAGCCAAACCTATTGAGTTGTGTGTATGGTTTGTTGTCACTGATATGGTGGGGGGTGACAGTGATGTGTATTAAGAACTGTGGTAACCTTGCTGCATGACCTGCTCACACCTGTGTCCATCTTTATGTCTTGACATTGACATCCTGCTGGATGAACTCATTCATCACTATACAACCTTGTTTGGCTGGGCTGCCCATGATCAGCAGGAGCGGATTGTCTTGTGGAATGACCTACTCCACAGGGTCAATGATGTCAGACTGCAAAACCGCAGTTATGAACAGGTCCGGCATCATTGTTCTGACCTGCTTTGCAATGCCCATCGACATGCTGCTGCAGTCCAGGGGGATCACCTCACCACAGGGGGGCATGCCATCCATCCCCCCTGACATGTGTGGAGGAGCTCTTGGCCACTTCATGGCACCTGCCCATCTGGCCAGCCACCAACCGCCAGACACCTTTGTGGAGCTGGGTGCCACCCACACACCAGTCGAGGGTGTGCAGGTAAGGACACAGGGAACATCCATAGTCCGCTGTTGCGTATACATCCGCATGGGTACAGGTAGATCATGCATATCTGACATGTCATAGATATATTTTACTGCTGTATAGTAGTGATAAACGGATGTCCATATGTGGTAATATTGTGGAAATGTACTGTTGATGTAATACTGCACCCACCCTGTAGCACTGCCACAGTTGTGGCCACTGACTTTGCATCTCTCACCCTCTTATGTAGGTCCCTCCGGGATATCACCAAGGCAGCAGCCTATAGCTGGTGAGTATGGTTTATGTAGATGCTTGTCAATACACTGGGCATGTAATGGCGATGGTATATTCCATGCACACATCTAACACACCTACCCAGAATGCATGTTGTACATGTGCACATATTGTTGCTGTGAAATGCACTGCATCAAAGGGGTGACCATGATGGGGTATTGGAAGGGTATGTCAGACACCTACATGATAATTAACATCCTGTCATTGTGGAATGTGTCCACAAGGAGTAACATAATGGTGGGACACATGGCCTACAGTAGGGATGTGTTTGGAACAACACGCATATACAGTGCAACACCAGAGTATATACCTGTAGGACAATGGCAACTGCTAAAGAGATACACTATGGCATAAGGCATTACAGTGATCCACATTATCAGCTGGGACTAGGCTGTAACATGTGGTGTTCAGTGTATGGGACACTGCAAAGTGACACACATGTGTAGGGCTTACTTGTCATGCATCTGCAAAAAGGCTGAAGGAGGGGGAAGGTGAGGTCAGCATGACATACCAGTGCACTGCAGCAGGGATCCTAAGGATGCTAAGAATGGCTGTATCTGCACATAGTCAGGTTAAGGACCTGTGGCAGCTGTCACTCTACCACCACAGCAATAGTGATGGCAGTGTGTGAACACCAAAAGATGTGCACATGAGTAGACCTTGCAATCATGCAAAATAGGGGGACATGTGTAGGGCAGACTGAACATACACTGGCAAACACAGATGGCCCATGCTGGTATACCCCTGCCAAGAGTAGTGACTGCTGTAGTACACACAAGAGGTGCGAGAAATTGTCATGATAAGGGTGTGCACACATATGCCCACACGGTGTGTATGCATCGTGGTCAGCATCCGTACACCTAACACATTCCGTAGACACTGCATGTGAAAGTACAGGACATATGTCACATATCAGGCTCATGTACTGTTAAGATATGTTGTGATGTAGTCACATGGCAGATCAAGGATGGGTGTATCATGTACACCTCCCATAGCCATGGTATGCTCTGATAGTTGCCAGTGTAAGAGTACTGGATTGGTCATACATGGTCCGCTGATGTTGAGAGCTGTGAATCAGACATCAGGCATTCACAAATGACATCTGTCCACATATTATCCCAGGTATGTGTTGCTGGAAAACATAGGGGCTGTGAGCATTAAAGTTGACATAACCAACACAGTAGTACACATTCAGCAATGGGCTGTACACCTGTGAGGTGTGGTGCACAGTACATGACAGGGTGCAGAACAGGTGCACACCAATACCGTGTTCATGGGTGCAGTGGTATCCACGGGAAGGGGCTTCGCCTAGTGACAAAGCACATGCATCACACACATGTATACTGTTGCTAGCATGGATTGACTATAGCTGCACTGCATGCTGTTTGGTACCATATGTTATGCATGTTGACAGAGCAGTAATAGCAGGACTGTGTGTACTATCATTGTGCAACCTCAACTGTATGTGTGTGTGTCGTGGTGGGTAGTTAGCTTGTCTGTAGGGTCACCCTGGTGAAGTGGAGGGAGGCTGATGCATGTAGGATGCTTGTGTGCAAGTGTGTGTGTTTATGTGGCTGGCCATGTATGCAATTGTGATTGCGGGGTGTTCATACAGCACCTTCCTCTGGCATCATGCAGTACATGTTCATGGACTGCCACATTATACACCAGGAATACTTGCCATGTGTGTAATTACAGGACAGCTGATAGTATAATATAGTCTGTAGCATGGAACAGGCATCGAGAGGGAAGGTATACACCAGGTACACCCTTAATATCGCATTCAGCAGACAGGTCACCTTCAACCCACGTATGCAGCACTACAGATGCATTGGGGAAATACTAGTCAACACCAGGAAGTGTATCCAAATATAGCATATCTGGCATGTACTGAGCATTACATACACATAACACACCTGTGCGTGATATTATGGATAGAACATAATAGCCCACACATATAGGGGTCATGCTCATAATGTCCAGACATACACAGGGTGAACACCAAATGACAGCAGTGAGGCCATCTAAAACCACTACACACAGGTCAGGCAAATAATGTTGTAATAGGTCTTGTGTTGTGACTGCTTGTGCAGGCATTTAAAGGACTAATATGTTAATGAGTGGTATCAATGTGTGTATGTTAACAAGTGTGATGCAGAATGGGATACACATGGACATATACGTGAGACTGTCTGTAAAGTAACGGACAGGTAGGTATTACAGAGATGTGTGTGTGTGTGTGTGTGTGTGTGTGTGTGTGTGTGTGTGTGTGTGTGTGTGTGTGTGTGTGTGTGTGTGTGTGTGTGTGTACTGTTAGGCAATGCTGTACAGGTTTTAAAGTGCATTTATTGTTTTGCTCCACAGGTGGCGAGGTGGGTCAGGGTCCCTCCTGCATGCAGTCTGATGTTGGTGTCCATACAGACACCGAAGATGATGATAGTACTGTTGAGGCACAGGTGGGGTTGTCAGGGGCCAACACTACACCATCATTTGACATCCTCCTTTTAGCCACCCCTACCCCGCACACAGTTACAGTGCCTATACATACCCCATCACCAGTGGCCATAGTGGAAGGACAGCTGGCGTTTGCTGGCAGTGTACAGGAAAGTGTGGTAATCATGCCTACAGTGTCTGGTCACAGCAGGCATAGCAGGATGTCCAGCAGGGCACCACATAGGTAGATGTCCCAGGGTGCTCATGGTAAGGCCGCTGGGCATCATGCCCCTGGCAGAGGTGACATAGCTAATACCAGCAGGCGCATGTTACAGGCTGTCATGGTGGCGCAGGCACATATGGAATGTTACACCAGACAGGGCCTGAGGCTGCAGAAGGCTGCTCTCACATCTATAAGTGACAACATCCGTGGACTGTCTGGTGCCATCCGTGCTTATACCAAGCTCATGGATAGATGGCATGGTGAGATGATGGCCCTCATTGGCCATGGTGTGTCCATGCTTGAACGTATGGTGGGGTGCGGCAACAGCCGCATGGACATAGGCAAGCAACACCAACAGCTGGCAGTCAACATGGATGTGCTAGGATATCAAGGGACTCCGAAAGTGGCAGTACCAGCCCCGGCAGTGTGGGAGAACTGTCCACACCACACCACAGCAGGCCACATGCACATGGTCCTGGCCAGTCCCAGGAGGGACCTGGCACCAGCGGACGTTTGTCATCAGCAGGTGAGAGTAGCACATTGAGGCCTGTACCTGGACATGCCCATGGAAACCATGGCAGGCACAGTCCATATGTCCATGGCCAGAGGCAGTGAACTGCACACCCTGCCATGTATGGTCTGCAGCTGTCCATAAACACCTGTGTAGGGCAGTCACATGACAGAACTGTGTGCACACATACCACACACTATACAAACACACCTAGGGCAACCCCATTCCTACACACACCACAGCACCATGCCCAGTTCACCACAGTACACCCCTCACCCACACACATGGTGTCAAATGTATGGCCCACCCTTAGCCTCTGGCAAACCAAGATCACACCCTGTGCATATGATGATACCTGTGCCACATCCCTGTCATCCATACCATCAATGCAAGGACAGGCTAATATGGTTTTGATGCTCATGGTGACTGTACTACAGTGTACCACAGTACTGCAGTGTAACATGTTGTAAGGAGTAAAGTGTAATGCATATATGTCAGGTTGTGTAGCCATCCAGCAATGTTGCATTATAGCTATTAGTAACACTGGTTGATTGTGGTCCCTATAATGTTATCCATTTGTGTTGTAGGTGTACATGTGTCAGCACGAGGATGGTCTGCAGTCATATTCCACAATAGGGTATGGCACTGTGGTGACACCATGGCTGTGACATATCTAGGGTACAGTTGAACACATATCACAGGTTACTAAAATGGTTATTGCCTGTGCCAAATGGACAGGTGACCCACTGGGGAGTGTATACCCTACAACCTGATGTAGACTCATCCACATACATGCACACTGTTACTTGGCAACACTGGGACTAGACCCGTACCTAGCTATGTAGTGATACTGAAGTGTGTTACTTACACATCCCACATCACACAGTGTTTAGGGTGAGGTGTGTCTCAGGTTACATGTTACATGCAGAACATCCCCAGACATGTACAGTATGATAATGGGGGATGTAATGGGTGTATATGGACAATACATAGTGTGACATACCTTCATATGCACATTAACAGACACATAACAGGCAGACACACATCTGAGAGACCAGGGCCTATCACTGCTAAATAACTTGACCATGTATCCAATATGTTAAAGGTAGGCTGCACACATTACATGCATAACTTGCCTGGCTTGTGGTATCAGTTACTTCTATGGTTGATGGTGACAGTGGTAACCATAACATGGTACATGGGGACATATACTGGGTGTACCTTGGTGTAATGACAGTGTACACAGCACCCACATCCCCCAGTGGAAATTGTACTCCCTGAAACCCCCATGACACTCTGCCATACCCACAATCACACATTGGCCACAACTGCGATACAACCCATAGTATACCCCAACAGTGGTACTACAGGGATATGCATCTAATGCACATGCCACAGGCGTAGTAGGGTGTTGCATTGTCTTGCCTCACCTATGGGCAGCAACAACACTATCTGTACTACTGTGTGGCAATGGGTATTGTAATAGGAGTATGTGGCCTTGGAATGCTGTACTCTACAGATATATGGACATGCACACATACACACACATGCCAGAACACAATGGGTATCCCATGCCTATCAACCCATTTGTACAACACTGCTGTACTGGAACTGCAAGGCTCATGTAGCCGGTATGGGGAGGAGCTTAAAAGGGTATATGTAATGTCCAATACAGCAGCAGCCACAACTGACTATGGCAATGGATGCTGCACTGGTTGTGAAGGCCCTCACGGAATTTCCAAGTACAGGTGTGCTAACACACAGACATTGCTATACGCAGTCATGCACAAGTACACATGTGTCAGTACAGGGATGCATTGCTGCAGGTGGTCTTAGCTGTGTACCTAGCTATTGTCCAAGGAGAGATGGGTTGTGTAGGTGTTGTGAGTACAGGGGTATCCTGCCACCTGCCAGGTGACAGCAGGCAATCTATTGACAGACACTACTGTGGCGACCCTCAGGGTGAGAATGACATGCATCAGCCAATCCTCCAGGTGCCTCCTGCACATGGCCACTGAGGTGATCAAGTTGACATGTAAGTAACATGCATTACAACACATGGTTAGTGTCTGTGATGGCGACCTGTACCCAAGCATGTTCTGTTGACTGTGGTAGTGTAGTGGAGGTACCCGTGGCATGTGGTACGTACAGGGTGACATCTCCTATATGTGCCAGTTCTTACACAGCTGGGGAGACATGTCAGTGTCAGTCAAGCTTAGGTTGCCTGTACATATCCCAGCTGGATACCTGCCATCTGCACATCTGTACAGGGACTGACAGTCATCAGCTTGGCAAGTAGCTATGCAGTAGGATGAGTGTGTTGACAGATAGATGTTTGACAACAATATGTATGCCATAACTACATGTCAGAAGCCCTCACTAACATGTGCTCTACAGACAGTAGTCTACAGTTACATTCCACATGTCAGATCATTACCCAGTAAGGGGTATATACTGTGACACAGCTCACACACCAGGAATGCAACAGGGAGGCCTCAGAGTAAAGCTATGCCTGCAGGTGTGCCTGTTGTCAGTACTACATTTAGCACTCTGCTCTTGCCTGGGTAAGCACTGTCAACAGTAGTACTGCCATGATACACTACATGCCAGTGTGACAGCACATACCCTGGGCTACTATCCCATGCATGTAACATATTCACATGGATAACAGTGCTGTAAAGACCTCATATATGTCTGTGTCCCACACATGACACTCACTCCCCATGCTAATGTAATGACAGCACATAGGCGCATGTATTGCACATGGCATTACATACACTTATTACAGATGTCTTTACCCTGCTGTGTTTTCAGACTGGGTGGTGTGAACTGGTTACCAGGACTAAGCCATGCTTAGCAAATATTAACATTGCTGCAATATAACAGCTGTGCTGATTTGTGCACTGGTAAACGAAGCCTACACTGTAAGCACCCATACGTTTACCCATAGTTTAACACCACTTAGCTTTGTGCAAAACCAGCACAAACATGCTTAAAGCTGCTCAAAAGTGCCTTAATCACTCTGTATCCAACATCCCTTGTTCTGCCCAGCAACAAAATGAACAGCCCTTGCAGGTCTTGAACCCAGGACCCAGTATACTAAAATCACAATACTTAACCACTATACCATGACCATTGTGAAAACAGCTGTTGTTTTACCAATTTAGGTGTCAATACACATATTGAGTAGTATTGAACAATTGCCTTTACTTCCACAATTGTGTAGTACTTGTTATTAATATGACTGTTGCATCACATATGTTGTTTTATCATAATGTACACATAGCAGATACATATGGTGAGATACATCTGGGAGGATATACACAACTATGAGGTTTACACATGACAGGGATATGGATATATACACATAATAGGTCGATATATGTCTACATGTACATACACGTATACTCATACATATGCCTGTATACACATCTGTATAGTGCAACATATATATGGCCATGTGTACATCTCTTTGTATGTACATATATATATATATATATATATATATATATATATATATATATATATATATATATATATATAGATAAATGTATATATAGTTATATATGTATGCACATCCTATGTGTACAGATATGCCTATTTATGTGGGTATATATGTAGATATCTATAACTATATGTGCATACATATCTATTCTGATATGCCTGTTACTGTCAATATATATGTAGATATCCATATGTATATGTGCATATGTATCTCTATCTGTATATGTGTAGACATATATTGCTCTGTATATGTATATATCTGAGTGTTTATATATATATATATATATATATATATATATATATGTGTGTGTGTGTGTGTGTGTGTGTGTGTGTGTGTACATATACATATCCAGCTATGTATGTCGATATGTATATGTGTATATATCTATATATATATATATATATATGGATAATTACATATACATATATGTTCACCATATGTCCTGAACATGGAGTGGAGCCCTACCTCAGCCCTAATAGTCCCAACCTCTTAGTGCAAGGGGATGTCAGGTATGTATTGCAGGTATATTTGTAGACTATTGCAACTGTAATAGGGATTGTCTTCACAGACATGTGGGAGGTCACATCTGCTTTTAATATGTGTGCCACTAGCTATTGACAGACATACAAAGGACATTATAGTACAGTACCACTGCTAGCACAGCAATGCTCCTGTGGACTACAGCAGAGATATGGCCAATATATGTGGACAGTCTGACACACTCTAGTCAGCCAAGAGGTATACATAGAACCCCTTTGTGCAAGACGTGTGGACCAAGCCTGACAATGTGGATGTTAACAGCCATGTAGATGGGTATATCACGTAAATACTGGTATACATTTGGCCCCATAGGTAACACATTCACACACCCCTGTCTGTCCTGACACATAATAACCAATGGTACAGAGGTGCCATGGCCACATACTACCCACTAGTTTGTAACATACAGCTGTACAGCATCCCACTGCTTTGTCTGACATACATGACTGTAATGGTGGCCCAGCAGCAGTACATCTGGCAAGTATCTGGACATGACATCTCACTTTGTAAGAACACTAAGCTGCTAGACATGTAACAAAGCACTGTGTGGGCTACAGGCAGACTGCTTCAACACTGGCCTATATTTCCTATGGGGGAATACACATGTACCTGCATATATAGCAGGCTGTACAGGCATGTCACAGCATACAGTAACAGACACCTGTGTGAAAGTGCAAAACCACAACCAATGTGAACACAGCCACAGCTACATATGGTAAGCTAGCATAATATTACAGTATATGTACTATCTGATCAACACCATCCTCATATGTGCCACTCACATACTAACCCTACATATACTGGGCCACTATACAGTGTGGTCCGATGCCTGTCTGTGGTATGGGACATGTGTGTGTTTGGCCCTACAAACATGTAAGCCGATAGGGTAACATACATTGAAGCAGCATGTAACATCAGATAGAATAGGACCAAGAACAATGACATATACCACAGTCTGTACACAGGCCAAGGTACATATTCACAATACACACACTGTTGACAATCACCATAAGTACACAGACCTCAGTACTGTACACACAACCACAGAATGCCCAGGTTATTTCCTTAAATATAACCCCTACTATACATAACATGTATAGCAGTCTGATATCTCACTAGCTTGTTATCAGATATGATGTCAATAAATATGGTGTAGAGAACATATGCACCTCTTACTGTATGACAAATGTACAAAGGTTGACAGAGTTGTGGCTGGAGGCACAAACACAGGGCCAATATTGACATGTTGCTGTGATAACCTCATACATTTACTGTTGTAACAGAGTTTGTTGCAACATATGTCCTATGAGAGATATGAAGTCAGTAACTCTCACCCCTGTCACCATCTACTGACTGCCATCCTCACACTACCTTCTGCAGTTCACAGATAGGTGCTCTGTGGGTAACAAAAGAAACAAAAGGCACCACACACTGCCCAGTCTGCAGATGATACTACAGATGGAGGTTTCATCATAAACATAGCACTGACATGACAGGTATTAAAACATGGAGGACAGTCATATCAACACACACCCTGTTAAACCAACATTACTCCAAATGCAGTGTAGCAGTACTTACAGTCTGTAGTCAAGTCAGGCACATCCCCCTCCTGTGTGTTGGCCTGTTTCCACAGTGTATGTTGTTAGAGGTAAATCCCCAATCCATCTGTGATGCTGTTTGTCAAACAACCAATCAAGTTCCTGCTCACAGTGAATGAAAAGACCCAACACCAACATGATGTTCCTAGATACTGGAGTCTGTTTACATGCAATTGGCTATGGGAATGTTACCACAGCTGTTCCACATGCAATCAGCTAGAGGAGGGCTGCAATTCTTGCAGAGGCCATCAGCTGATCATGAGCATCACTTACAATGTTCATACTGCTGCCTAAGCAAAGCAGGTGTAAGTCTCCACATCCACCAGAGATGGAGTGAGAGAGGCAGACAGAGGCAAAGATAAGTCAGGGAGGGGTGGGAGAGTAAAACTTATGCATGTTTGTGTCACACACCTACCAGTACAGGGTATCAAACTCCTGACTGACTATGTATTGCTCACATGTCTATACAGTTATTGGATGCACCACATAGGTTACATGATGAGGAGCCCTCCAAACATATATGTGATGGTGAGTGACATCTGCAACATTGATATGGTAGCTATATGGTAGGTGTAGTACATGTGCCTGTCCGCATGAAAAGGTGTCAGCATCAACACAGCCATACTCTCTCAGGGACCCACACACATTGACACACTTGACAGGGTTAGGAATACAACTCATCACTAGTTAGATTGCCACAACACAGTACTGTGCAGGTATCATATGCACCAGAGGGGTTATATGGAGGTTATATGGGCAAAGGGTATATGAAGGTGTCTCAAATCAGACAGCATGCTTCAGTATGCCAATGGGGGTTGTAGTGAGTGTGAATGTGGTCATGGGCATCATACACCACACAAACAAACACAGGGTGCCAGTACTGACATGCATGGGTGCATTGCTTCACGGGTGTGTAGTGGGCGACTGTGCCAGACAGCTATACAAGGCTAGGTGATGGGTATACCTTGGCATCAGGCCATATAACAATGGTCTGCAGTGTAGATCAGAGGTGTAGTGTCTGGATTTGCCCACACAGGTGGGTATTGTATTCACCATCCAGTCACCTGTGTAACTATTGTGTGTGGCCATTGCTGTGCATTGCTTGCCATGTATGTGTTCCTTAGTCCATGACATGGATGGTGTCTGGGATGTGCACACATTCCACATGCATGCACAGTGAAGTGGAGCTGTACCTGGGGTGTCTGGCCCATGTTGTGTACACAGATTATCATCAGATGTGCTAGTCCTGTCCTCATGTCAAGGGAACTTTTAACGGACAGCAGGTTGACTCTGCACCTACATTAATAGCATGATACAGGTATTCCCTGGTGTCAGTGGCATCTGTCCATACAGGGCATGTGTTTCAGGCATGGTATGTCCTTTGTGGGTCACATTTGATGGCACCACAGGTGTTGCAGGTGTCCAATGGGGAACAAAGCGAAGGTGCACTGTCTCCATGTACATGCCTATTGGACTGATGGACAGGGTGCCATGCCGTCTGTAGCCCACTGCAATCACACCATGGTTACTATCAGTGGGCAGTATGCAGGGTACTACCAACATAGCAGTTGTTGCCTAGGCAAGTGTGTGTGTGTGTATGAGACATGGGTTGAGAGTGTTTTCTGGGTAATACAAGGGTTGCTAACTTTGCTCGCCTGGCCTTGATGTCACATGTAGGGGTATGGATTTGCACCCCAGTTTCTCGGCTATTTCACATCTGTTATTCCTGTACAGTGGACATTGTGACATATACTAGGACCACCATATAAGAAATTTGCAAAACCCACTCCACAGTGAGTCCAGTTGTTACATACTCACAGCCACCTCCACACAGGATATGAATGACAAACACAGACACACATACACACACATACACACACACACACACACACACACACACACACACACACACACACACACACACACACACACACACATAAACACACACACCTGACATGTCTGGGATTAGAACTCCTATCTAACTAGTTTATTACACTACAGCACTATGCAATTATAGGATGCGCCATGGTGATTACAGAAGTAGTCCTTCCCCAAAGTTGCATTTCACAGTGAATGACATCAGCAGGATTGCCAAAGTAGGGCATTTGAATTATAGTAGTGTGACTAGCCTAAAAATCATTGCTCCCCACACAGACATAGAAACACACACAAAAACCTCCACAACTGCTATGTGTGAGAATAGAACCCCTACGAGAGTTCTATATCGCACTATTGCATTACGCTGTTATAGGATGCGCCACAGAGATTAATGGAGTACTCCTTCCCCAAAGATCTATTGCACAGTTAGTGACATCAGCAGTATTGCCAAAGTAAGGCATTTGAATTGTAGTGAGTGTGACTAGCCTAAAAAGCATTACTCCCTACACAGACATAGAAACACACACACAAACATCTACACCTGCCATGTGTGGGAATAGAGCCCCTACCAGAGTTTTATATCACACTACAGCTTTACGCTATTATATGTTGAACCACAGGGATTACTGGAGTACTCTTTACCTAAAGGTGTATTTCACAGTGAATGACATCAGCAGGCTTGCCAAAGTAGGACATTTGATTTGTAGTGAGCATTAGTAGCCTAAAAGGGCACTGCTCTCTACACAGACAGAGACACACACAATTGCCATGTCTGGGATTATAACTTCTACCTAACAAGTTTATCACACTACAGAAGCACGCTTATATGGGATTTGCGACAGAGATTACTGGGCTACACCTTTCCCAAAGATGTGTTTCACAGTGAATGACATCAGCAGCCTTGCCAAAGTAGGGCATTTGAATTGTAGTGAGTGTGACTAGCCCAAAAAGCATTGCTCTCTACACAGACAGAGACACACACACACAGTTGCCATGTCCGGGATTAGTAATCCTACCTAACTAGTTTATCACACTACAGCAGTATGCAGTTATGGGGCGCACCACAGAGATTACTGGGCTACATATTTCCCAAAGGTGTATTTCACAGTGAATTGCTCTCTACACAGACACACACACACACACACACACACACACACACACACACACACACACACACACAGTTGCCATGTCTGGGCTTATAATTCCTACCTAACTAGTTTATCACACTACAGCAGTACACAGTTATAGAACATGCCACAGAGATTACTGAGCTACACCTTTCCCAAAGACGTATTTCACAGTGAATGACATCAGCAGCCTTGCCAAAGTAGGGCATTTGAATTGTAGTGAGTGTGACTAGCCTAAACAGCATCGCTCTCGACATAGACAGGGACACACACACACACACACACACACACACACACACACACACACACACACACACACACACACACAGTTGCCATGTCTGGGATTAGAACTCCTACCTAGCTAGTTTATCACACTATAGCAGTACGCAGTTATAGGACATGCCACAGAGATTACTGGACTACAACTTTCCCAAAGGTGTATTTCACAGTGAATGACATCAGCAGCCTTGCCAAAGTAGGACATTTGAATTGTAGTGAGTGAGACTAGCCTAAAAAGCATTGCTCTCTACACAGACAGAGACACACATGCACACACAGTTGCCATGTCTGGTATTAGAACTCCTACCTAATTAGTTTATCACACTACAGCAGTACACAGTTATAGGACACACCATGAAGATTACTCGGCTACACCTTTCCCAAAGGTGTATTTCAAAGTGGATGACCTCAGTAGGCTTGTCATAGTAGGGTTAAGGGGAGGACAGTGTGTCTGCATGGCCCATAACCCATTCATGTAGAGGTTGACAAACCACATGCGGGCACATGCAGGGTTATATTCCACAGGTACACGTATACAGCTGCTAGATGACTAGTTCCTTGTACAGTCATGTTGCACAGTTAGCTCTTGCACCACATAGTCTGTCATGCTGATGGATACCAGTGGCTAATGCCTACAGTGAGTGACATTTACACCTCATGTGGTTGTAGCTATTTGGCTGTGTGCTGGGTAGAACAGGCCTCATAATGGATGGCTGCTTGTCACAGTCACTCTCTTCCACACATCTATGTACGTCTACCTTTGGCTTATTATAGTGTGTTGTACTTAGATATATGTCTGTATTCCTATCCACTGTGTGTGCAAAGCATGACTGGTGCATACTGAGGAGTGTATGCACTAATATCTGTAACTGCCAGATATGTATGGTCCACTGGGCTTCATTTGTTTAAGTGTGTGAGCATGCCCAGTATTACCTTTCATTATGTTGTCTGACATTGCTTTCATTTCTCTAAGTGTGTGAGCATGCCCAGTATGCCCTTCTGTATTGAATGTGTGGATCGATTCCAGGTAGTTTGTACTCCAGTGCAGACCTTTGTGTTACACAGGTAGCAAACTATTTCTGCAGGGTATTCGTCAATCATTTGGCAATAAGGGGACACACTGTGCAGGGGATAGTGTGTACTGTAGGTGACTGTGTCTGTGCTGCTTCAGCTACATGGTACTGCTGTTAGCAGAGATATTCAGATGTGTACTGTTATACAATGTGATGTTTTCCTCATGTACTGTCAGGTGGACATTCTTGCTCACAGTGATATCTTGGGGGACAAGGGTGACTGCAGCTGTGTCCGCTATTGTGGGCAGATGCCTACATATTCATGGTAACATATGTCATTCTAGATAAGGAGCTGCAGACACTTACTGCTGGGTCTGTGTAACTGGTTCAGCACCATGGTACAGTGCTGGCAGAGGATCCCATACTTGTACATCCATCAACATGACAGTATGGTCTTATCTTGCTGTGGCAATACTGCACATCTGTACAGATTCACACAGGTTACCCAGAGGCAGGGGCCATGAGTCAGGATATTACCCCTGTTGTGGCATACAGGCAGGTATGTAGCCACCCATTTATGTGTTTGCAGCCGGAGATAGTGTGCACACAGCTTTGTGTCGGACCTTGCACATTCCATGCTGCCCATGTTCCCACCCACTCTCTGTTATTCTATCCTCTTTCATACATTATGCATACATTCTCTGATACTTTGCCTAAGGTTATCACCCCATCACAGCTGTGTGTTGGTGTTGGTCCACTGTTCATGCAGTGGGACATGGTGGACATGTTACTGTGGTTTGTCACCATGGCCTTGCACATGTTATATGTGGAGTGTGTTATGCTGTTATTTGGGTGTCCATGACATAACATGCATTGGCAGTACGTGTAAGACACAGGCCTTTGGCAGAGGCCTGTGGGCCATTAGGTGTTGATGTGGGTCAGATGTGGCAGGCCGTTGCATTCTGTCAATCCTACAGTCTCAGACTGCCATACAGTATATTCCCCTGGGGTGACAGGGTAGATGTGCTAGGTGTTCATGCCAATACCCTCTATCAGTCTTGATCAGGTGGTGTGGATGCTGGCAGGATGCTACCTACTGCTAGGGACATACCTGCATGGGACACATGCACTGCATGCTGCATTCTTTCACTATTGCCATATACAGGTGGTGTCATATTGTACCCATTCCCCACAGCAGGGATACGTCCAGAGAGGTACCTGTGGGTGGTGTTTGCTTGAGCTGGGTGCATGTGTGCTATGGTCAATACTTGCATCTGACACACAGATATGCATGGGGCATTCCAGTTATGCTGGCATGTGCAGGTACATCAGCTGTTTCCCATATATCGGTCATACCTCCTTTGTGATCTGCAGGTGTTCGGGCAGACAACACCGGTATCTTCTACTACAGGACCAGATAATGTGATGTATACCTGTATGTACAATTCCAAGGGTGTCACCATTTCACAGTGACACAATATATACTTTATGTCTGGGGTACTTTCCCCTGTGTACTGCTTGTATATCTAGCCCAACAGCCATGTCTTGTCAGTCTTTCAGATGGTTACACATATTACCACCATACATTTACAGTGGCTTACTGCTAACATGTGTTATACTGGTGGGAATTGTCTTTGGCACTGCAGTTGTGAGAACTTGTCCCTGTCATCATCAGTAGTGGGAAATGGCCACCAGGTCTTACCTCAACATGCATTCATACTGACCACTCTCACACAATATGAAACACACACCAACCTAACACACACATACCTGCATATTATGCAAATGCTGCAACCTATCCTGCTACCTTGGTCATCTCAGGGCATCTGTGCTTCATTGGTATTATACCTACACATACATATTACTACATTTCTACATAGAGTTGTGGGGGGCACACCTGACTGTTACGATATGTGTTCATCGGATTGGGAGGGCACACCAGACCATTACTACATTTCTAAATAGGTTTGGGAGGGCACACCTGACTCTTACTACATTTCGAAGTAGGGTTGGGGGGAGCACACCTGACTGTTTCTACATTCCTACACAGGATTGGGGGGGGCACATCTGATTGTTACTACATTTCTACGCAGGATTCGGGGAGGGGGCACACCTGTCTGTTTCTACATTTTTACACAGTGGTTGGAAGGGGGACACACCTGACTGTTACTACATTTCTACACTGGATTGGGGGAAGGGGCACACCTGACTGTTTCTACATGTCTACATAGGATTGGGGGGACACACCTGACTGTTACTACATTTCTACACATGATTGGGGGGACATACCTGACTGTTTCTATATTTCTACACAGGATTGGGGGGCACACCTGACTGTTTCTACATTTCTACAAAGGATGTGGGGGCACACCTGACACTTGTACACATTTGCTATGACTGTACTGGTATGTCAGGTACTCCATTTCATTCTGTATTCTAACCTATCATGCTGACTAGAGGCATATCAGTGTACTACAGGTCTTATCTTTGATTGACCTACATAGTTTCTGACTTCCTACCCTTCAGAACTAACATACCACTGCCTGACCTGCTGTAGTCTGTCTGTGTAGGCCTGGGGGGAGGTTACCCATAGGCATAATTCAGAGGCCATAGTGCAGCCTTTGTTTGTGTTTGTCTACACCTGTCTTGCTGGCTGAGACTGTTGTTGGGTATGTGAACCTCCCTGACTGGCATGTGTGAGTCATATGGACACACATGTGGCCCAGCGCATTTCCTGCAGTGGGTTTTGTCGCCCTGTGTAGTACTGGCTATTATGGTGAAACCAGTATTTGTTCCAGATCTCATGGTGCCACTATAGGTGTCTACTATCTGCTGGCATACCATTCAGCCATCTGATTCCCTTGCATGCTCACATCCATACCATAGATACAGGTAATGACACATTCTACTCCATTCAGCAATTGGTAGGCTGAGTGACTTACCTTGTGGGTGTGCCAATATTGAGGATGGTGCTGAACGGCTGCCTATGTCGGATGCACATAGTACACTTCCTATACATGGTTGAGCACAGGTAGTGTCATGATTGGCATCCATTTTACTGTATGTGCGAGTCAGAGAGAGGTGTAATTCCCTGGGTCCCTACTGTTTTAGTGTATGTGCAATGCGTTGCCTCTTTGCCAAGGCCATGGCATACTGGGCACGCTTCCATCTGCCTACTGGGGCAAGCTCTGGTTCCTCCTCCTCTGAGTCACTCTGTGCCTGTGCAGGCTTTTGCATTGGTGGGTGGCTGTGTGGCTCTGCCCCATACTGTTCCTGCTGCAGCTGTTTCTGCAGGAGCATATTGTGTAGTATGGCACATACAATGACAATTTGAGTACATGTAGCTGGTGAGTACTGCAAGGCTCTAGCGGATGTGTTCAGGCACCAGAACCGTGACTTGAGCATCTCAAACACACGCTCTATTATAAGTCTTGTCTGTGCATGTGCCTCATTATGGCATTCTTGTTCAGGTGTGTGTGCATTTCTGATGGGTGTCATCAGCCATGGCTCCAGTGCGTAACCAGCATCCCCCACTAGGTGACCGTAAGGGATGTCCCCACTGTCAAATCTCTAGTACAGCTACATCAGATGCCAGATGTGGGAATTGTGATAGCTTCCAGGGCAGACAGCACACACATTCATTATAATGCCCTGGGCATCGCACACGACCTGGTAGTTGATGGAAGGGAAGCCCTTGTGGTTGATGTAGATCCTACCCCGATCACTGGGTGGTGCTTTGATACATATGTGCGTGCAGTCTATAGCACCCACTACCTCAGGGTATTCTGCTATTTGGTGGAAGAGATGCAAATTGCTGGACAACACCTCACGGGTGTTGAGGAAATATATGTGCTCACCGGCATGTGCTGACATGGCATCCAGGAACTGGTGGAATACTCTAGATGCTGATGCCTGTACGATACCCATGATATCCCCAGTTGGGCTTTGGGTGGTACCTGTAGCTAGTATTCCTAGGCCTACACATACCTTTGTATCCACTGAGATGGGTTCCCCTCTGTTAGTTCAGTGTGTCAGGTGTGGCTGGCACAGCTCAACAATTTGCTGTAGGCGGTCCCTGTCCACCCTATAGTGCTCCACTATCTACAGCTCATGTAGCCCCTAGTAGGCTACCCTGGGTCTGTACACTCTTCTCTGTCTCCTCACTGTGGGTTGGTCATCAGCATTCCCATCCTCACCACCCTCAGCCTCTTCCACATGTTGTTGTATGATAGCTGCTGCAGCCCCTATCTTTTGTTGTTTTGTTTGTTAAAAGTTCCCCACTTGTATACACTAGTGGTGTGGAGTATGGGAAAAAACAGACAGAAAGGTGTTTGCATAGTTTATAGTAGAGTCCCTCCCACTCTCCCTCTTAGCAAATACTAAGCTCCCCTGTCACACCTCACGACTCCTCCCACCTTTATGCCCACACCCATTAATAAAATCTACACCAAGTCCTATCCCTCTCCCACTACCCTTTCTCTATCTCTAACATGGCCAAATACGTTCTCAATATAACCCCCCTATTAACTTTACTTCTCACCACCACTTATTTCCTAACAGCATTTGAAAACCAAACTCTCTTAGGTATCCCCTTCCCTAAGCGTTACACCAACTCCCAATGTAATGACCAAGCCATCCCTATTCTACCTTCACTATACCAGGACAAATTTGTATCCCCCAAATTACCCAACACTACACTTCATTACCCTAAATCTCCACATAACAAAGCTAACCTCAAAATCCTGTTTAAACTACATAGATTACTAGTTTACCTAAAAAATCGTATGAACATCGGCGGCGATATTCACCCTAACCCAGGTCCCACCACCACCCCAGACTCTCACCCCAATAATTTTACCCAAAATTCTACTGACTCCCTACTAATATTACATCTGAACCTAAGAAGCATTAACAACAAAGTTCATAACCTCCACGCCATTATAGCTACTCATTCCCCCGACATTATGTGTCTAACCGAAACATGGCTAAAGCCCTCTACTAAGAATGAAGAGATCCTCCCACCGGTATAATATTTTAGGGCCGATCGTACAAAGAAAAAAGGAGGAGGTATAGCTGTTATGTATAAAAATACCCTGAATATCCTTAAGAACCCAATTCAACCTCCTACAATCTCTAACCTAGAAATTATTGCCCTACAGATCTGCTTAAACTCTAAAAAACACATCAACCTTGTTGTAACTTATATCCCACCAGGGAACAACACAGAAAACCTGGAGCAAACCCTGAGCTGGCTATCCACCAGCTACCCACAAGAAACCATGGTTCTTGGAGATGTCAACATAGACTGGTCTCTCTGTTCTACCCATTCAACTCCAAAACCTATCAATCTACATGGTTTTTCCCAAACCATCCTATCCCCAACTAGAATAGGCAACTCTCTTCAAAAAGAAAGCATCATTGACTGGATCCTCACTAATAGGGACTCAAATAACTACACCACAGGTACCCTTCCCAGTGACCTCAGTGATCACCTAATTACTTATATCACTAAACATAAATGCCCAACTTCTAACCCCCCCCTATATAGACTAATCAGAAACAAAAAGAAATTTGTCCCACAACTATTTCTTGCCGACCTGAAATCTTGCAACTGGTCCATACTAAAAACCCTACCAATCAATGACAGTGTGTCACACTTCAATGACACATTTCTCAAGATACTTGACGCACATGCCCCACATAGACAAATTAGATCCAAAGCTCGCATAGCACCTTGGCTAACTAAAGAAACCAAAACCAAAATCAAATTTCGTGACCAAGCCTGGGATAAGTGGAGGGCCACAAAACCTCCCAAGATCGCACTAAATTTCAACAACTAAGAAACACCACCAAAGCAGCTCTTACCCAGGACACAAAACAATACTTCTACCACCTCCAGCACAAACACCAGAACAACCCAAAGAAATTCTGGGCAGGTTTTAACAACCTTTTGCACCCAGGTAAAACCTCCACCGAACCCCGAGAAACTGATAGAGAAAGGACAGGAAGAAGTAGCCAACACCTTCAACTCCTTCTTCACTGAGACTGTCCAAAATCTAGCCAGTCAACTAACTTCCACTTCACCATCTACTGTTCAACAGCACGTGGCACCCTACCCCTTCAAGTTAAAGCCAGTCTCTTCCTCTTATACGTACCCTCCTAAAAAAACTCAAACCAACCACCCTAGCGGCTGACCACCTCCCTGCAGAATTCTTACAAATCGCATCTGATGTAATAGACTACCCAATAACAATCCTTATCAATAGAACTATAGCTGAGATGCATATCCCTACTATCTGGAAGATCTCTTATATCATTCCACTTCACAAAGGAGGTACCTCCATGGAAACCTCAAATTATAGACCAATAGCTATCCTATCCCCAATAGCGAAAATCATGGAGAGATGCATCCACAAGCAACTTCTCCACTACCTAACCGTTAATCATCTCTTGTCCAACTCCCAGCATGGCTTTCACCCCCACCATAGTACAACTACCGCCCTCCTTTCCTTTGTTGACTCCATCAATAACAATCGCAACAACAAACTCATATCCTCTGCCCTCTTTTTGGACCTATCAAAAGCTTTCGATATGGTCAATCATCAGCTCCTCCTTAACACCCTTGAAGCCTTGCATCTGGACACACCAGCACTAAGCTGGTTTAAGACCTACCTCACGGGTAGGCAACAAGCTGTCCTGTGGCAAAACTGTATATCAGGACTGCTCCCAATTACCATAGGTGTACCTCAGGGCTCCATTCTGGGTCCACTACTGTTTTCCATCTTCATAAATAACCTTAAATCAGTCATCCCTAAATCCACCTGCATACAATGCAACGACTCCACCTAATCTGCTCTGGCGTCTCCATCTTGAATCTCCAAACTATCACTCAACATTGTTTTTCTCTAATTGAAAAATGGTTCACCGACTTGAAACTCCTACTTAATCCAACTAAAACGAAATTACTACTATTCTTCCCCAATGTTTCCTCATCCCAGGACAAAGAACTTCCAAACACTAACAAGATAACCTTCCATGTTAAATCTAACAATGGGACCCTCATAACCCCTGTCACCAGTACCAAACTACTTGGAGTTACCATTGATCACAAGCTCAAATTTGACATACACATTACTCAAACTATAAAGTCTGTTAACAAAAAATTAGGATCTATGTACAGAATTAAAAACTTCTTAACTCCTTCTACCAAATTAACTATTGCCGCACCCATCTCCTCTCTCCTCCTCGCATCCCGGTCCTCTTTTCCTCAATAACGTGAACTTAACATGCTCTCGTGCTTACAACCATATTGCTAGATTTATAACAGGTTCACCTTATCGAACCCACCATTGTCTTAACTTGAGGAACCTTGGCTGGCTAGAACTGCCTAATCTCCTCAAACTTAACCAACTTACCGTGGCTTACAATATAATCAACCATCCTGATAAAACTCCATCACTAACCAGCATTCTGGCTCCTTACTCTAATCTCAATAGTCTTGGTCATCTAACAGTTCCCTTATCCTTACCACTAAAGCTAAGAACTCAGGTGGGGATGCCCTCTACGCTAACTCCATTGGCAAACCGTGGAACTCATTGCCAAACTACCTAAGACTTGCAACTTCACGCACTCAATTCAAAAACAACCTTAAAGAATATCTCACAACCCAATGGATATGCCCTTGTCGTGCACCTGACTAACTACATATCTCATACCCTACTAGTCCCACTTCCTCCTAGCACATTCTCTTATTCAGACCTTTAAAATCACTCATTCCTAATCTCAATGAGGTTTTTACCTGATCATGTCTATTTTACATCCCATGTGAAATTAATATCATGCTTAACCAACAGCTTGTTCTGTATCCTATATAACTACTAAGTCATTTTTTCATCTTGTAAATGTTATTTGTACTCTCTTATTGTAACACTATTTTATACCTATTTTAACATGTATTAATATTTTGTTTGTTTGGAGCTTTTCTCCTCGGGCCTCTACTGAAAACGGATATGTATCCAGCTAGACTAGCCCGGTTAACAAATGTAAAATAAATAAATAAATAATTCTCGGCTGGGCTGGTCTGCTGCCTGTGTAATTGAATGATTCTGATACATTTCACCTGCCAGCTATGCTAGTTCTCCTAGATTACCTTCCTACTGCTGTTTTCCCTTCCCATTGCCTTCCTGTTTAAGCCCAGGGGTGTGCCGCGCAAACACAGTGCTCAAATGTACACAGAGCTGCTATTTCCTGGTTTACTTTTTTTTCCCTTTAAAACCCACACCCTCTTAGGCAATGTAAAGAGTGCTAGGCAGCCTCAGACACTCCCCCTTGCTTAGCTGTGCTAAGCTAGGAGCAAACCCAAGCCACAGGGCTCCAGTCCACTTACAGTAAACCTGACACACACCCCCTATGATGTCAGCTAACTCCTAGGCTTGCACCAAGCTATTCCTGCTCTTACACTGTTGAGAGCTGCCTAGCATGCAGGGGAAATCTGGGATTCACTATCATTCCCCTCATTTGCATAGGATTGCCTGCTAATGCATAGTTACATGTCCCACACTGAGCCTCCCCCCTTATAAACCACTATTCACTGGCCATGTTATCTTCTGCCTGCCATTGAGTATAATGGCAGAATAGTGATTTTGGTTAGAATGCTTATTTTTGTTTTTTTTTCTTATTTTCCACCCAATTCCGTTTGCGTGCCGCTGTCCTATGCTTAAACAGCTAAGATCGGCAAAAAAAAAAAATAAAAGTTGATCTTTTTTTTTTTGCAAGTGTTTTCCATACCAATGGCCTTATAGTTGGCCATTGGCATGCTTTATACATGATATCCACCCTTTATTTGAAGCTGTCATGGTTCCGTTTTGTAATTTGCAGAAATGTACTCCGTTACTGGTGGAGTACATTTCTACAGATTACATTAGTCCTGCATGGTCGATTTCCAGCTTCCTGGATCACAAATTAACCTCATTTGCATGGATTTCTCCTGCAAATGGGGTAATTTGCATACAGGGGCTGAGTCTGTGCAGGACTAGTGCAGGTGCGCTCGTGCATGCCCCTACAGGTTATTCCTGTATCGCACTGCAGACATATTGCTTGCTGGAGCTCCTGCACTAGTCCTGCACGCCGTGTAGAGCTTGCAGAATCCAGGGTCTTGTTTTGTTTTTTTTTCAGCCTTTTTCTTCTTCTTCTTCTCTTTCTATGCTAGATTGACTAATATGGAAAACACAATTTTTGTAAGACATAATGTATTGCAAATAGAGATGTTGACCTACTCTCTGTTTTGGGAGTATAGAATTATAGTGAGGGATGCCGTGTTGAGTCACAGATTTCACTGAAAATTCAGAGTGGTGGATAGTATAGCAATAACCCACGCCTGGGTGTGGGTAATGCTAAATTTACCCACGGTTGGTGTGGTTTGGTCCCGAGGGCCGGACCAAAGCCAACCGTGGTAAAGCATTACCACCAGAAGTGGTTATTGCTATTATCTCATGACATTATTTAAGAAAAGAAACTGTTACTTTTCTTAAATAATGGCATAGTATAATGCCTGTTTACTGCCCTTCCGCAGATGTCTGGCATCCACGGCAGTTCTGATGTACTGCGCGCCTGCGCAGTACATCAGAGCTGTGGGCAGCAACGGAGAAAGCAAGATCTCCGTTGCTTTTTATGTCTCGCTATGTTAAATGAGTTTAACATAGCGAGACATAAAAGCAACGGAGATCTTGCTTTCTCCGTTAACAAACACTGTCTCGCTATGTTAAATGGGTTTAACATAGGGAGACAGCTTTAAAATAAGCAACGGAGATCTCCGTTGCTTATTTAAACTGTCTCACTATGTTAAACCCATTTAACATAGCGAGACAGTGTTTAAACGAAGTTATACTAATGGAAAAAAGTCCGGGCGACCGGACCTTTTTCCATTAGTATAACTCGATTTACAACGGGCACGCTGGCCAATCAGCGTGCACGTTTTGGGGGGGTCATGGTATAATATCCTTTAACCCACATCTGCAATGAGAATAAAGTTGATTATATATATCAGAGGGTGAAGGGGCACAGTTTCCACAAAAAAATATTTTGTCTGTGCTTATCCCATACTAACTTTTGATATTTTTTTAGTTAAATGCCCATTTGATTAATGTAATATGAATAAAAAGTGTAAATTCCCTTATTTCTTTTTTCCCAGGGTAACTACCTGTTTCAGAATACTTAGACCATCATAATTTGAAGCAACAGGATTCTTTCTCCATAGGTGCAGGTGACCTGCTCTGATAGGCAGTGCTCTGCCTTACTGAATTCTGGCTTTACAAAAACCTGCACAACTGTGTCAGTCAAATTTATCAGCACAAAGCATGCATCCTCACTGTTATTTCATGGTACTGTGGACTGTTCATATCCAATTACAATGGTGTTGCCACATTATCAGCTCTCTTCTGTGGCTTCATATCATGTCTGAGTTAATTTATTCCATAATGACTGACCTGACTGCATTAATGCAATTTTCTGTTTTTAAACTGGTGGTTCTGTTTATTTCCAGCATCTTCAAATCTTGTCTCTGAAGCTGACTGGGGTACTTTTGCTTGCTATATATAATTCCTTATAACTGCAGTGTGTGTTTATCACCCTTTTGTTGAGGATATGATCTGGTAACCAAGCGTAATCAGCTTTGTTATAATTTTGCGGTCATACATTTGGTTTGTAATTTCATTTCCATCGACCGTATCACTGCATTTTTTCAAAGGAGGATCAGATCCCTGTAAAACACATGCTCATTCCAAGGTTGTAGTTAATGGATTACTTATCCTGGTACTCTTTCTTGACTATCAGCAATAATGGGGTGATGTTTATATGTGGTTATGTTGAGCTTTCATCTAAAAGCTTTTGTGAAGTTTTCCTTGACTTAGGAAATTTTGTAATAGCTTTTATCTCAGATGTAGTATTATGCCATAGGAGCAGGCTATAGTATCATGCCATGAGTATGCTGTAGTATCATGCCATAAGTATTCTGTAGTATCATGCCATGATTAGGCTGTAGTATCATGATGCCATGAGTATTCTGTAGTATCATGCCAGTAGGCTGTAGTATCATGCCATGTGTATTCTGTAGTATCATGCCATAGGAGTAAGCTGTAGTATCATCCCATGAGTATGCTGTAGTATCATGCCATAGGAATAGGCAGTAGTATCATGCCATGAGTATTCTGTAGTATCATGCCATAGGAGTAGGCTGTAGTATCATGCCATGATTAGGCTGTAGTATCATGTCATGTGTAATTTGTAGTATCATCCCATATGAGTAAGCTGTAGTATCATCCCATGAGTATGCTGTAGTATCATGCCATAGGAATAGGCAGTAGTATCATGCCATGAGTATTCTATAGTAGCATGCCATATAACTATGCTGTAGTATCAAGCCATGAGTAAGCTGCACTGTCATGTGTATTGTGTCAAAAGTGTACACGGTAAACTGCTGGCAAATATGCCTTCCCACAGCTACTGACAACATTAGAGTAAGATGTAAGGTATCAGTGGAGGCCACTGTTAAATGGCCAAACATGATAGTGATTAAGGAATAGGATAAGTCATGGTATACAGAAGAACATAATCTAACTTTCAGTAACAGCATCTGACTCCTGGGTGAAGAGAAAATTCTATATGGACATTGGGCATTCTCACAGTAGTTTAGTAAATATCAGTATATACTATCATCAGGTATTTCCATTTATACGGTCATATGCTCATAGGTAATTGCGGGACAATTGATCAGTTAAATCATTAGGAGCCTAGCCAAAGAATTTTCGTTACACATACTCCTAGAATAAATGCATACATTCCCTTACACTCATTGAGGTTTATTTTTAAGAGACTTATGGAACTGTTTTGCATAACATGAAGTAGGGGCCTATTCCACAGGTAGAGTATCCTTTAGGAGAGATATTTATCACACTGCCAAGTTATATTTATACTGCTTTAGATTCCTGGAATGAGGTTTGGCAGTATTACCAGTTTTGTGGGCGTAATAGATCAGACATGATGGAGTCATTTACAGCACTGTAAGCCAAGCAGGAGCTACCATGTGAGTCTGTAAGGGACAGGGGAAAGTGATGAGGCTTCCAGTAACCCAGGATAACATAGGGAAGACATACCTGACATTTGTTTGTCTGAATCCCCTAGGACTTCAAATGCTGGATATATGTTTGGATAGGTACACAAATAAAATTGGGCTTTAAATTCTATTATAGTCCTGAATTGGGAGGAACAGAGAAAGTAATTACAGCGAGTAGAAGGCTTTCCTAATGATAACTGACACATGGTGGTCAAAGAAGTTATTATCTATGAACATGCCTCTATTTCAGTTACTAGTAACAACTATGAAGGGAGTATTATCATTGTAATAGGGTCAGGGTTGTCCTTGCTTTCCAAAGTGTACTATGCTGCATTTTTTGTGTTAAGTTTAGACCATGGTCTTTACACCAGAAATTTGTGTAGATGAGACAATCCTGCAAGATGTGGGCATCATCTGGGAATTCAGTTACTCCAGTGAGACTGAAGTCATCAGTGAACTTTCTCAGCCCAAATCCCTTGATATCATCCTGGACATCATAAAAGTATTATTTGATTAGGAGTGGACCATGTATGGCACCATGTGGCATGTCACTTTTAACAAGCCTTTTAGAGGAAAGTGCGCCACTAATTCTTACCATTTGGGATCCTTACATAAATCAGTTTACAATTCAGTGGAGTACCTAGGGTTTCACATTTTGCCAGTGAGCCTATTTATGATATCAGGACTTGGAATTATCTCCTTTTGTGTCCACCAGGTTTACTAATTGGTTTGGATCAAGAGACTGCAGACTACCTATGTCATTCTTTATCAGCCTCATTATGATTCACTCCATTATGTCCCCTTTCATGAAATGATAGGGTAATGGAATTCAGAACTGAAGGTGCATGGGATGAAACTGATTACATATGAGATGGTTGTCATGGCAGCAAATTGGGAAAATTAGAAGAATTTGAAACCTTACGATATAAGTAAAATAGTGGAACACATATCTGGCAGGGGTGGTGAAGGAGAAGGTAAGTATGAATGCGGAGGTCTACTCTAGAATCAGTGGATCTGCAGCCAACAGGCACATAGTGTCAGGTATAGTGTATGACAGAGGAATGCCAAAGAATCAGAAAAGTAAGGTGTACAAAGCAGTGGTGTGACCAGTACTATGATATGGTACAGAAAACTGGGCAGTGAAGGCAGAGCAGTTGAGAAAGTCAGAGGTGATGGAGATGAAATGCCTGAGATGGGTGGTAGAGGCACACCAAGGGACAGATGGAAATATGGTGACATCAGAGCAGAAGCCATAGAAACTCCAATTCCAGAGAACATCAAAGAGAACAGATTACTGTGGTTCACACACATGTACAGGAAAGTAGAAGACAATCTGGTAAAGAAGATTTGGGAATGGCAGCTAGAAAGTAAGAGGAAACTATTGAATTCAGCAAACAGACTGATGTATTACATGAAAGAAGACCTACAACAGTCAGGCATGATTGCCAAAGAAGGTAGGGGGGAGGCACTGAATCAAGAGAGAAGATGGCAGTTGACATGACACCCTGACCATGAGAAAATGGGAAAAAGGGGGTTGATGATGATGATGATGATTGTGATGATGTTTGTCACTTAATAGACAGGTAGATGAATTCACCTAGAGTGACTGTGTTAATTCATTAGTTAAGGACTCAAGTTGGAATAGATAGGTATCATAGCAGAAGACATAGATGGGGTTCTATAATTTGTAATGATATGTTAATGTTATGTATTTATTGACACTAGGAGTTCAAGTTCATTATTATGCTGTATTTGTTGTGAGGCAATGCATGCTCAGATGAATATGGATATTCCCCACCATCAATAGATCTAAATGAATAACAGGTGCTAAAGACAGTTAAAGATGGAAGGTATCTTAGCACTCTAACACACTTCTAGTGATAATACAAATATGTATGTGCTCTAGAGACAGGAAGGCCTCAGTGTCAGGCAATTTCATGTTTAGGCCAATAACATTGTGCAGGACCAGATTTAAGTAGGGCTAATCTAAATTTGTTAAACTGTGAGGGCTAGAAGATGGACTTTGCCTTAAAATGGCACTATGAGGGTTAGAAAATATGTATCCAATATGTGAAAGCCCTGCAGGGAGAGGTGCAGGTTACCTCCGGTGAAATAGACAAGAGCTGCCTGCCATCATTCCCTTCCCCCAATGCTGACATATATCGAGGTTTGATCTACACAAGCCTGCCATATGATTATTCACTTGCTACCAACATTCAAATAAAAATTCCTAGGGACATTGCTCCATAGCTTTCCCAATTCTTAATGTATCATAATTTTGTGAAGAGCATAACAACTAAGGTCACAATATTTACCTTTTAAAACTGTAAAAACACCCTTTATAATGATGGAACGTTCCCCTAAAAATCATTCATGTGGTCCTTAACTGGATCCTTTCAAGCTCTACATTTCTGCCTTCATATTTATCTTGAAAGAAAGCATATTTTCACTTTAGTTTGTTGACAGAGACATGACTAAAAATCACCTTGAATAATAATCTGTCAACCCAGTATTTTAATATTTGAATATATTGATAAAGTGTAATTCTACATTAGTTATAATCCATGAAGAGATTTTTTTTGTTGCAATGTCATGATTTATTATATACAGCATTACTTTCTTTAAGCCATGAATGGTTGCATGGAAACTATAATGATTTTTACGTTTAAGTATTAAACGTCAGACAATTAGCCTGGTGTCTAACAAAATAACTGAAATTATTTAAGTGATACGTACACAATCTTATTAGACAGTTAACACAGTGAAACACTGTTAATTAATAAAACTACAATATGGGTCTGTCTTGTAGAACCACTTTGCATGGTGTATACACTGGGACAAACATTTCCAGACAATATCTGTGAATATTAATTTACTGTAGATCACTTAAATATTTTTTTATGTTCAATGGACTCACCATGTGATAAACATTTCATCAAAACATTTAAATAAAAAAAACTTCCTTAATTCTTCAAACAAATAAATACCAAAATCAATGTTTTTTTTTTTTTTTGCCAGGGTGACTCCCACTGCACCCACCATGTTGGGGTTTTGCTTCAACACCCCTTACTTTTATATTCTTACTCTTTAGTTATACATCATTGGGATAAGGACAAACAAAATAACGCACAGCAGTCTTGTATAAACACAATCCCACTCTAGATAACTAAACCAAAATTATTTCTTACTATAAAAATACCATAATACGCACTAAAAAATTGAAACAAAAGTAACTCCAACTCAGCTAAGCATTTCTAAAGCAAAAACATAAACATCCAAGTCTAACATCCAGTTCACCTATTATACTCCTATAACACCTAGCTTACCATGCACTTTTCTGCACCATGCAACAGACTTGTATGATTAATATCTGTAAAACTGATATTCTCTATCTTAATTACTGTTTTGTAGATGAAGAATTTGCCTCATGTGGAATTAAAGACTGAATAATGCAGATTTAGTTGATCAGAAACAGCATTAAAATAAACATCTATAGTTACTCTAGTAGTTTGCTTAACGTATAATATATATAATGTATAAATTATTCTATAATCAAAAAATAAAAAAATATAATTTCAGAAAATGCTTGAATAACTGTAATTTAGAGATACCAGTGAATGCAGGGTGCTGCAATGCAGCTAAATTGTGGTTGGCACCTAAACTGTCCCAAAATATGTTTGTGGCATTATCTTCTCTGTCAGAAGTCATATTCAGCAATCTAGTAATGTAGCGATATTACTCATCACTATCCTGAAGTTTCTTCTGTGGCAAAGCACTCGGATTTGGTTATAGTTAGTAGTATGATTCATTACTGTCTTTGGAAGTCTAATCTTCAACAGTGCATTAAATTATGCTAGCCTTATTTGCCAGTTAACTGGGTTTGAAATGCTGATTAGTCACACCAGTTCATTGAGGCAAAGCCCTTAAGGAAGTTCCTATAAATTTTGCGTAAACCTCATTAGAATACAAAATTTCATCACCTATCTACTTAAGTTGGATAGAAAATACACCATGGCACCTATCGAAAAGAGTAGGGAAAGTTCCCCAATGCCTTGGCCAAATTGCCCCTAGTAGTATAAACATCACCATAGGTCTCTCCTGAAAAGAGGCCACTAGCCTAGTAGGACTAATCCACTCCACAAAAAAAAGAGGAGAAGAAGGATCTCTTGCTTATTTATTTAATGTTCTGTCACTGAAATGCAGAATTGTGTTTGAGGTATAAAAATGTTTTGTACTGGACAGTAGTGTTTTATTTTTACTCAATGTGGCTCTGTGCACACCTCTAGGAAATCTTACCTGAAGTAAAGAATACCCTGTTGATATGTTATTTTTAAACAAGAAAACCCTGTGTTTTCAAGTGATACCTTTGCTATTAGCAGATATCAATACAGAAGTGCTGACATTATGGGGCACAATTCAGATACACTTTGTCAGGGTTAAGTGTATCTGAAATGTGCAACACAAAGTCAGTAGCCCTGTATTCATATCTGCTAATAGTGCATAAAATGTGAACATGCAAAAGTGTTTTGGTATGCTTTACAAAGCTTGCTATGATGACAAAAGTACATAGTTTGTTTTTTAAAGTGAAAAGTATGTGTTTCCAAAAGATTGAATCACAACTGTACTACAAGCAAATTCAAATTCAATTGTAACCTTCTCATCACAAATAAGAATCATGTGAAAACTAAACAGATAACTTGTATAGAAGAGAGCACACAGACAGGAGGCAGAAATGGGTGTCAAGACTGAAATATCATACCAGTGTGCCAGACATAACACAAAAAGACCAAACTCCTATTATTATACATGGCAGAGGATAAAGATTACAAAATATATTAGGCGATATCAGACAATAAAGATTAAGTCTGCAGATTTGAAGGAAAGATTAAAGAAGCAAGTTGAGCTAAAGAAAAGTATAAAAGTTGAAAGATCTAAGACCAGATGTGCTGTACAGGAAAAAACTAAAACTATATATATATATATATATATATATATATATATATATATATATATATATATATATATATATATATAAATATATATATATCATACCATGCTAACAGTCATGGCAAAGAATGTTAAATTCACAGATATTAGCACAGACAAAACACAGATAATACAGAAATAGACTACACGAATTGTGAGGAGAAAGACACTGTCTAAGCCAGATATAACACTGCAAAAAATTCTTGATTTTGCAAGGTTATTATAAATGTATGAAATAGAAGCAAAAAAGACAGAACAGAATACAACAAAAGTTGCTAACAAAAAGGACTGTGCAAGAGAAGTACAGGAGAAGATAAAGGCTAAGGAAATAAAAGAAAGTTAGGCACAAGCTATATGTGATACTGCGACTAATATGATAGGCAATACCCATGCAGAGAATTGTGCCATAGAAAAGAAATGTGCAAAGTGTAAGAAGTTGAATCACTTTGTAAGAGTATATACAACTACCATAAAATTGGATTAATTCTATTTAGAAATATGAAATATAAGATATATAGAAACATTATAGATGTTCATAAATAAAGTGTTAAAGGGCATTCAAAAAATGAGAAAAAATGGCCATAAAATGAAAGAACATGTACACAGGGAATATGGCCGAAAGCAAAGCACAAAACCTAATTGTAAAAGTAATGGACATTAAATGAAAAATGTTGATAGACTCAGGAGCTTTTACTATACTGACAAGTGACATTAACAGCAAATTAAACCTACAGCAAAAAATGCAGAGTAAATGCTAGAATATACACATACAGGTCAGTGCTGCCTCTCCACAGAAATGTTTTTATGGCATAAGTAAGTGCACTGTAGAGTGGCAAAAAGCATTTTCCATGTACAATAAGAATCAGGAGCTAGTAAATGAAGTTTGCACATAGCAGGGGCAGCTGAAAGCTAGTGATATTTAACCCTCTAAAGAAGAGAGAGATGATAACATTACAAAATATAGTATTAATGTGTTAAAAGAATGTACTAAACCAAGAACAATGATTTTAAAAGATGTAGTGAGACAAATAAAGTATTATGCAGGATCAACATCCAGCAAAGCACTTTGTCCAGTTGTCATTATCCAGCTGAAAACCAATCATGATTTTGAGAGACCTCTGCTGAGAAGATCACATACAGCCATTCCAAAACCTAACTAAATAAAAGACTGGCTGGTATTTACTGGAAATTAGTTCATAGTTCAGCACTCACTAGTGGTCGTGAAAAGGATGTAGAGATTCAAAGTCAATGCATAATGTAACCCCCAGATTTACTAAACTTCCATACTTCCATGCAGGACTAACTTAGTCCTGCACAGAAGCCGCCATTTAGGAGCAGGACGGCAGCGTGCCATGCATAATAATGAGGCACACTGCCTGAGCTCGTAATCTTACATGGAGCATGTAAGAGTGCAGGGGGGGTGTCTGAGAGCAGAGCTCTCAGAATATACACACCCCCACAATGAGAACAGCAGAAAGGGCTAAGAAATGAGCAAGACCGCTCATAGGTGTCTGCATATCCCCACCAACATTCCCCCTCATGTACAACAGCAAGTAATTACAAATAAAATGAACAAATCTTTTTTTATTTTAAAATTCAATTAAAGCTAACCGTAGGTGCACGGGTGTGCCCATCACTTAGCTACGGTTAATGCAGCTTAAATGGCTGAAGAGGATAACAAGGAAGATATATGCAAATGAATCAGCATAGCAATAATGTAGTGGGCAGAGCATTCGCCGTACAAGCAGGCATTCCCAGTTCGAGTCCTACTGCAGCACATGCCATTTTCCATGGCAAACCACGTTATGACCAATATTTTTGTTGCATAACCCGATAAATAGCATATATTTCTGAAATGGAGTACTGCATTAAATGCACATGTGAGGTGTCAGTGTCATAATGAATAAAGGGGTCTATATTGGATCAGCCAATGCTTAAAAAAGCAAATACTGATTCATCAACCCTATTTCAGTGAACTCTGAGAATCCTGAACACCCGGACCAGCGATTTTTTTCTCAGGGAAAAAAATCGCTGGGCCAGTTTTGGGAGTTTGCCATTTCCTCAACTGTGGTGTGATCTCGGAGTTAGTATATTTAAGAAGGGGGGTGTGGGGGGCACAGCCCCCTATATTAAATACTGTTTTAAGGTTTGTTTGTTTTTTTTTGTTTTTTTTTTTTGGTGGAACAGTGATTTTTTTTCCCTGGGGAAAAAATCGCTGTTCCAAGCGTTCGGGTTTTTCAGCGTTCAGTGAACTACAGTCAATAAATCAGAGTTTGCTTTTTAAGCATTCGCTGATTTAATATAGACCCGAATAAAGCACTAGTAAGCAAGTTTAAGCACCAATAAGCAGTGGTAAGCACATGTAAGCACTAGTAAGCAGGTTTAAGCCCATTTGCATGGGGGTAAGCAATGCGCACACAGGTTAAGCAATTTAGAAGCTAACTCTCTGTTAGCCTCACTAACTGGAGGTTAGCAGTGCTTACCCTTGAGCAAACCTGCGCAAACCCGCTTAAAACTGCTCAAAAGTGCCTTAATCACTCTGTATCCAACGGCCCTTTTTCTGCCCAGCAACAAAAGAAACAGCCTTGCAGGTCTTGAACCCAGGACCCTATACACTATAGTCACAGTAGATAACCACCAAGCCATCACAGCAGTACAGAAGAATGAGGTATCAGCAAACAAGTCCTCACTATAGTAAAATCAAACTGAACCCGTGAAAGGAATCAGTATACAGTCATATGTTCCATAACCCACTACATAAAATAAATATGTGAAATGGAGTACAGCAGTAAGCCCAGAAGTGAGGTGTAATTGTAATAGAGTGTTGAAGTCCTCAATAAAACACAAGGACCCCATACAGTGTACACACACACATGAATCATGGATACCAGACATATATATAAGATGTAATGAACAATAAATCAATCCCAAAAAGAAAATATAATGCAAATTCTATTGTAAGCAATGCTAAGCATTGCACAGGCCAGCTTAGAAGGTGTAAGCAATGTGTAGGCCAGCTAACTCAATGCGCCCAGTGTTATATCCCGTTAAACAATGACAACCTTAGGTAAGCAGGTTTGCTCATAGCTTAGCCTTATCAAAACCGGCCAATCATGAAAAAGTGTGGGAAATCAGCCCTACTTAAACCCAACAGGGATGAATATATCTCATAACTGGTTGTAGCTTCCCTTGCAGGCACCATGTCAGGAAGGGGAGACGGTGTGTGCTGTTGGGTGCAGCGCTGGTGCATCTAAGTGTCCAGAGTCATGGCAGGACTCCTTGTCAAAAACCATGAGCCGAGACTGCTGCAGGGCCAGTACCAGGGTTCACAATATAAGGCAGAAGCCTGGGACCGTCCCGCCCGTGACCTCACCAGAGCCACTGGCATACCCCGAACAGGTGAGCAGGTCAGGCATCACTATGCCAAACTGAAGCGGCATAAGGGAGAACTCTTGGAGCAGTGGATCCAAGAGGCTAGAATGGCAGGGGATGTCCCAGCTGTGTGTAAGTATCACCCCACTATGTGTGCAATAATTGCCAGCTCATGTATATCATGGATAGGTATGGCTAAATATTCCTCTTATGTCCTCCACAGCTGCAATCAAGTGGGCCATGAACCAGGAGGCCCATGGAAGTCATCTGGAAAGGTTGTGACATGAGACAGGTCAGCAATACTCTTGCATGTACTGTCATAGGAAATAAATCTAAAAGTATTAGTAAATAAATTGTCTGTATAAAACCTGTATTGATTAAGGCAAGTACTGCATACACCGGAGAATATGGCAGGAAGAGACACATATAGTATGTATGTAAATAAAAGCGTAATAGCCTGACAATAAAGGTCTAACTGCTGGACTGCATGTGTATACTCTAATATCATATGGTAATGTAGATTTGCATTCACGTAATAGTACTGTTGTATTAAGCACTGTTACCCACACTGTGCAACATAAATAGATTGTGTAGGAATGCCTGTATATGACTGGTGTAATCCCAAGAGGCCATTTAGTACAACTGAGAGACATATAGACAGAAAATAGGGAAAAGGCAGACAGCAAAACCCGAATAGCACATGCAACTGAGATGTGAACTGCTGTATTTTTAGCACACACAGCCATGGTTTGCAACCTGCTAGTGGTAGTAGTCTGCATACAGAATCATACCCCACAACTGTACAAATATGTCCAGAATGTCCAGTAAAGTGGCCCATATCTGTTGCCTGTCAACCTGTCCCCCTGGGAAATCAGCGGGATGATCCTAGACATATAGGCAGCAAACAGGAAATACAACTAAATGACACACATCTATGAGAATAAAACTGGCACACTAGGAACTTCTCAAAACCTTATGAGACTAAGAAGCCACGTATGTCCCATTTACACCACCATCTTGTCAAGCTGTGACCAGAGTGTGTACAGTAATAGAGTGAGATGTAGGTGCACAATACTAATGTGTAATCTGGAACTTTGTGTAGCAATATTCAGGTAGTGCTAACAAACATTTCTCCCACAGGTACATCAGATATGAACACTGTGCTGAGTAATAAAAAACATTATACCCTGTACTGGTACTGTTTACTCTGGTATTGTAGGGAATTGTGAGTGTTGCAGTTTCTCTGAATAATAAAGTATCACTGATCACTGTCACCCACACTGTGCTACATAATATAACTGTGTTGGAAAGCATGTATATGTGTGTGTCATGTCACTAAAGATTGAAGAGGGCTATATTCTAGATATGTCCTGGTACACCTGCATGTGGTCAACGCATGGCCAGAGTCTGTGCAGAAAGAGTTGGATAGCTATGTGCACAACATCAACCCGGAATCTGGGAGTATGTGTAGAAACAGTCAGTTAGTGTTAATATACATTCCCTCCACAGGTATACCAGGTAAGAGGTGTATACTGCAGATGAAACCAGTTCATGTATAATAATGACGACAGCCATATCACTGTCCAAACTAAGGCTAAAGGGTAGTGTAGTAAGACATGTAAGGTACAGATAACAGCACTGACTAGGAAAGTAATGTGGACTACAGGAATATACTAGTTGTTAATTGACATATTTCTCTCCACCACCATATCTCCCACAATAAACAACATACCCACCCAACCGGTATGTAATGACTCCAATGTTCTGATAATGCCATATTGTTTGATAAATAATTTAAATGTTCCCATGCATGTGTTATATTGAATTATTCCAACATTGGTGGCATGGTGCCATTAATGTACCTTCATGCTGTTCTTAATACCACTGTGGTCCCATATATGCATGTGTTCTGTTTGCTGTGCAACTGTTCCGTATCTGGTGTTTGGGTTAATGGGGATAACTATGCATGCTGTTATACCTAACTCTGAAATTATTATTACTAACCCACACAGGATGATAAACTCTAAACACTATAGCACATTTGGGAAGGCCGGTCCCAGTGGACCCACATGTCCCACCTCAGCTGGCCATAGCACTAGGCACCAGCATGTCTGCAGCCCAACCTGGGACCTCCCTATCCATTGGTCCTGAACCACCTTCGAGTGGAACCACCTCAGGGGATGGGGCTCACCCCCCCTGGGAGTGAGCACTGACAGGAACCTGTCACCTGTCACCAGGTCCAGGTCGTAGTGTGTAGCGAGGTTAACCATCAGCTTGGTTATCTGCTATTCCAGCTCGAGGGTCGTGTGTCACAACTAGAGGGTAAGGCTGGCTCTGTGCCCCCAGCACAGCCAGGGTCTGTGAAGATGCAGTGGTGACCCCCCCCCCATGGGTGGGGTCCTCAGTCACACTGTTTCCACTAGGGGGCTCATGGGCTTCCGATTTCCCAACACTCCTCCCCATCAAGGTGTTTACCCCCCACATGTGTCATATACCCCCTGTATGCATCTTGGTTGTCTTGTCTGTTAAACTACTCAACTTACCTCCCCAAATATACCTACTATCCCTCCCCAACATCCCACTCTCACCTAAAAAAGAAAAGTAAAAAAGGGCAATCTGTTCCCAAAAAAAAAAAAATCTCGCCCCATACATAGCTGTCCATTTCGCACATGTTTCCACTGGACACATGTAATCAGGTCAAACTGGCATCACAACTTATTATTGTTGCCTTCACCCCTCTCCCTGGGGTGTGAGTGTTCAAATCTACCTCCAAATTCAGTGTATATGCACAGCTGTTGCTGTAGAAGAAATGGGCAGGTGTGAACCTTCCCCACACCCTTCCTGCAAATCCCTAGCTATTTTCCCCACTGTCTTTCCCTCCTTGTGCCCCTTTTTCACAGCTTTCCTATAAACCCTTTTTCTTTTCTTTTCTTTTAAAGAAATTAGCGCGGTAAGCGGGAGTAAGCACTTTTAAGCAGCAGTAAGTGGGTTTAAGCCTGTTGGCATGGAGGCAAGCAATGCCTACACAGGTTAAGCAATTTAGAAGATAACTGAATATAAGAAACAGCAACCGGAAGTTAGCACTGCTTACCTCCACGCAAATGATTGAATTCCACAAACTGGGTGAAGCTGGACATATCCGCCTCCCAAAAGAGGAAGAGGTCATCCACAAATGTGATGTGATAGGAAAACCCATGTCTTCCTTCAGCACAAATTCCTTTTCCCACGTGGCCATAACCAAGTTGGCGTAGCTATTTGCACAGGATGTGCCCATAGCCATGCCAGCTCATTGCCTGAAAAGCTTATCCTCAAAAAGGAACAAATTATTTTCCAGAACCATTTCTAACAGGAAACATATTAAATCAATTTTGCTTACATCATAAGTACCATCATCAATTAAATATCGTTTAAGCATATCTATCCCTTGACAGTTGGGAATAACTGTAAACAATGATTGCACATCTAAGGTTGCCATGATGTAGGTATCAGAGGGTAATTTATTGTCAACAGAACACACATTTTTGATGTTGTATCTTTAAATGTTGAATTGATGTGATGTCATTGTGTGGGGAGTGTATTTAAATGTTTGAATTTGTCAGTTTAAATTGTCTGAGGAAGCAACTTGACTGCAAAACCACTCACCATTGCATTTATTTCATTAAACCAGCATTTTATCTAGCAGTGGTTCAGTGCTCTTTACATATATATTGTCTACATATATATAAATATATATATATATATATATATATATATATATATATATATATATATATATATATATAAATATAAACATATATACATACAAATCCATACATTTATAGATGGGTCCCCTTCAGTAGATTGAATGTTTATAACTTTGAACCACATATGGCCGAGCCCATATGTTCGAACTTGTAAAAGTCCGATCTGACTGAATGGAGATCTCCGTACAGAGCGGAAAGGGAAGATTTCCCATTTCCACAATGTAGTTTGATCTCGAAGTTCATATATTTAAGTAAGGGGGATGTGGGGGGTGCAGGAGGCATAGCCCCCCTGCTATAGACATTTAAGTTTGTGTTTTTTGGTTTTATGTCAGTGTTCAAACTTTTACGAGTTTGAACATATGGTCTTGGCCATATGTGGTTTGAACTAGAAAAAGTTTGATCTACTGAAGTAGATCCGATCCCTATAGATATATATGTCTACATCTATATGTATATATATATATATATATATATATATATATATATATATATATATATATATATATATATATATACAGCAAGTGATATATATCTAAGCAGATATATATATGGACATACGTCTGTAGATAACAACAGGAACATAACAAAAACATATATGTCCACATGCACTGTTAATGGGGTTGAGAGGCCCCAATCAACATATGTCTTGTACAAATAGGTATACCCCCACAGCCAAACACGTCTGCCCTGCAATATGCTACCATCTGTTGCAGATCCCATACAAGATGTTTACAATACTCCATCCCACCTGTATGATGCCAGGCTGGTATCAGTAACATATCATGCAGTACAGTCTGGCTCCCATAGGGAATTTACAATGTGGAAGCTATCAACATCTCTAGGATACATATACACAGACACATATATGCAGATACAGATATACATATATGTCTACACACTGACACACACACACACACACATATATATATATATATATATATATATATATATATATATATATATATATGTGTAACTACACATACGCAGAGATATGTATAGTAAGATACATATGTAGAAGGTGCACACAATATGGAACAGCCACTATGTCTACAGTTACCACCTTAACAACTGGACACTGTATGAGCCACCCATACAAATGACAATTGTTGCCTGCAACATATACCCACAGAGAGGTCAAAGGATATAATGCCACACACAGATATGCATACATGGGGAAGCTTTATTTATGTACTATTAAAGTTGTATATGTCATGTCACATAGCTGTTTAGACACTGACATCCATATAAACAGAGTAATGCAACTGTGAAACTGTTATACTAATACAGTAGTCCAGAAAAGTTTACAGATGTTGCAGTCCAGGCCGAGGTCTTCAAGTAGTACAATAGTAAAGACAGACTGGGCCACAGGATACCAAACAATCAACAGTAAGTAATGCATATGTATAGTTCAGCAGCCTCTATCTACATTCTGTACACAGTCCCTAGGGGGTAAAGAACTCAGTTGACACAATGAGATGTAACTGTTACATAACAAGGCATAACTGACAGAACAGTCTGTATGACAGGAGGCTGTAGACCTGCATTTACCCAAGGTGGATTGCATGGTAATGTACATCCAGATACCTTAAGGCAGCGTAGACATGGTGTGTGTGGTCACATCTGCTTTTATCATGTGCACCATTGGCTACGGACAGACATCCTAAGGACATCATAGGACAGTACCACTGCTAACATGTAATGCTCCTGTGTACTACAGCAGAGATATTGGCCAATATATGTGGACAGTCTGACAAACTCTGGACAGTCCAGAGATATACACAGATCACCTTAGTGCAAGACATGTGAACCAAGCCTGACAATGTGGATGTTAACAGCCATGTAGATGAGTATAATATGTAACTACTGGTACACATTTGCCCTTATAGGTTATGCATTCACACACTCCTGTCTGTCCCTACACATGATAACCGCTGGTATGGAGGAGCCATGGCCACATACTAGCCACTAGATATTGACATACATCTGTACAGTATCCCACTCCTCTGTCTGACATACATGGCCTGGCAGCAGTACACCTGGCAAGTATCTGGACATGACATCTTACTGGGTAAGTACACTAAGCTGCTAGGCATGTAACAATGCACTGTGCAGGCTACAGGCAGACTGGCTCAACACTTACCTACACTTCCTATGGGGGAATGCACATGTACCAGCATGTATAGCAGGCTCTACAGGCATGTCATAGCACAGAGTATGATACACCTGTGCGAAAGTACATAACTGCAACCAATGTGAACACAGCCACAGCAACATATGGTAAGCTAGCGTAATGTTACAGTATATGGACTATCTGTGCAACACTATTCTCATATGTGCCACTCACACACTAACCCTACATATACTGGGCTGCTCCACAGTGTTGTCCGAAGCCTGATTGTGGTATGGGACATGTGTGTGTATAGCCCTACAAACATGTAAGCTGACAGGGTAACATACAGTAGAGCAGCATGTAACATCAGATAGAACAAGACCACAAACAATGACATCTACCACAGTCTGTACACAGGCCAAAGTACATATGAAGAATACACACAGTGTCGACAATCACCATGAGTAGACAGACCTCAATACTGTACAAACAACCACAAAATGTCCAGGTTATGTCATAAATTGTAACCCCTACTACACATAACATGTGCAGCAGTCTGATATCTCACTGGCTTGTTATCAGATATGATGACACTAATTATGGTGTACAGCACATATGCACCTCTTACTGCATGACATATATACAAAGGGTGACAGAGTTGTGGCTGGAGGCACATACACAGGGCCAATATTGACATATCTATTGTGATACCCTCATACATTTACTGTTGTAACAGGGTTTGTTGCAACATATGTTTTATGAGGGATATGAAGTCAGTACCTCTCATGGCTGTCACCATCTACAGACTGCAATCCTCACACTACCTTCTACAGTTCACAGACAGGTGCTCTGTGGGTAACATATGAAACAAAAGGCACCATACACTGCCCAGTCTGCAGAAGACCCTACAGATGGGGGTTTCCTCATAAACATAGCACTGACATGGCAGCTATTAAAATAAAACATGTAGGACAGCCATAGCCACACACACCCTGTTACACCAACATTACTCCAAATGCAATATAGCAGCACTTACAGTCTGTAGTCAGGACAGGCACATCACCCTCCTGTGTGTTGCCCTGTTTCCACAGTGTATGTTGTTAGAGGTAGATCCCCAATCCATCTGAGATGCTGTTTGCCAAACAGCAGATCAATTTCCTGTTCACAGTGAATGTAAAGGCCCAACACCAACATGTTGTTCCTAGATATTGGAATGTGTTCCATGCTATTGGCTATGGGAATGTTACCACAGCTATTCCACATGCAATTACCTAGAGGAGGGCTGCAATTCATGCAGAGACCATCAGCTGATCATGAGCAATACTTAAAATACACATGCTGCTGCCTAAGCACAGCAGGTGTAAGTCTCCACATCCACCAGAGAGGGAGTGAGAGAGGCAGACAGTGGCAAAGAATAGTCAGGGAGGGGTGGGAGATTAAAACATAAGCATGTTTGTGTCACACACCTACCAGTACATGGTATCAAACCCCTGATGACTATGTAGTGCTATCACATGTCTATGCAGTTACTGGATGTGCCACATAGGTTACATGTTGAGGAGCCCTCAAAACATATATGTGATGGTGAGTGACATTTGCAACAGGGATATGGTAGCTATATGGTAGGTGTAGTACACATGCCTGTCCGCATGAACAGGTGCCAGTGTCAACACAGCCACACTCTCACAGGGACACACACACATTGATACACTTGTCAGGGCCAGGAATACAAATCATCAATAGTGGGATTGCCACAACACATTACAGTGCAGGTATCACATGCACCACAGAGGTCATACGGAGGTTATATGGGCAAAGGGTATGTGGAGGTGTCTGACACCAGACAGCATGGTTCAGTATGCCAATGGGGGTTGTAGTGAGTGTGAATGTGGTCATGCGCATCATACAACACACACACATACACAGGGTGCCAGTACTGACATGCATGGGTGCATTGCTGCACAAATGTGTCGTGGTCGACTGTGCCAGATGGCTATACAAGGCTAGGTGATGGGTATATCTTGGCATCAGGCCACATGACAATGGTCTTCATTGCGGCTCAGGGGTGTAATGTCTGATCTGACCACACAGGTGGGTATTGTATTCACCATCCAGTCACCTGGGTGACTATTGCATGTGGCCAATGCTGTGCATTGCTTGCCATGTATGTGTTTCTTAGTCCATGACATAGATGGTGTCTGGGATGTGCACACCTCCAACATGCATGTACAGTGACATGTGGAACTTTACTTGGGGTGTCTGACCCATGATGTGTACACAGATTGTTATCATCAGATGTGCCAGTCCTGGCCTCATGTGGTGGGAACTGTTAATGGACGGCAGGTTGACCCAGCAGCTACACTGATAGAATCATACTGGTATTCCCTGGTGTCAGTGGCATCTGTCCATACAGGGCATGTTTTCCTTCATGGTATGTCCTTTGTGGGTCACATTTGAAGGCACCACAGGTGTTGCAGGTGTCCAGTGGGGAACATGGGGAAGGTGCACTGTCAGAATGTAGATGCCTATTGGACTGATGGTTGGGGCACCATGCCCACTATAGCCCACTGCAATCACACCATGGTTACTATCAGTGGGCAATATGCAGGGTACTACCAACATAGTGGCTGTTGCCTGGGCAAGTGTGTGTGTGTGTGTGTATGAGACATGGGTTGAAAGTGTTATCTGGGTAATACTAGAGCCACTCACTTTGTTCACTTGGACTTGATATCAAATGTAGGGGTATGGATATGCACCCCAGCTCCTCGGATATTTCACATCTGTTATCCCTGTATGGTGGAGATTGTGATATATACTAGGGCCACCATATAAGAGATTTGCAAAATCCGCTCCCCATTGGCTCCAGTTGTTACACACACACAGGCACCTTCACACAGGATATGAATTACAAACACAAACTCACACACATGCACGCACACACACAAACACACACACACACATGCACACACACACACACACACACACACACACACACACACACACACACACACACACACACACACACACACACACACACACACACCTGTTATGTCTGGGATTAGAACTCCTACCTAACTACTTTATTACACTACAGCACTACGTAGTTATAGTATGCGTCACGGGATTACTGGAGTACTCCTTCCCCAAAGGTGTATTTCACAGTGAATGACATCAGCAGCATTGCCAAAGTAGGGCATTTGAAGTATAGTGAGTGTGACTAGCCTAAAATACATTGCTCCCTACACAGACATAGAAACACACACAAAACATCCACAACTGCCATGTGTGGGGATAGAACCCCCTACCAGAGCTCTATATCACACTACAGCTTGAAGCAGTTATAGGATGCACCACAGGGATAACTGAAATATTCCTTCCCCAAAGGTGTATTTCACAGTGAATGACATCAGCAAGATTTCCAAAGTAGGGCATTTGAAGTGTAGTCAGTGTGACTAGCCCAAAAAGCATTGCTTTCTACACAGACAGAGACACACACACACACCCAGTTGCCAATTCTGGGATTAGAACTCTTACCTAACTATTTTATCACACTACAGCAGTACGCAGTTATAGGACACACCACAAAGATTACTAGGCTGCAATCTTCCCAAAGGTGTATTTCAAGGTGGATGACATCAGCAGCCTTGCCAAAGTAGGGCATTTGAATTGTAGGGAGTGTGACTAGCCTAAAAAGCATTGCTTTCTATACGACAAAGACAAACACACACACACAGTTGCCATGTCTGGGATTAGAACTCCTCCCTAACTATTTTATCACATTACAACAGGACACAGTTATAGGATATGCCACAGAGATTATTGGGCTACAGCCTTCCTAAAGGTGTATTTCAAGGTGGATGACATCAGCAGCCTTGCCAAAGAAGGGCATTTGAATTGTAGGGATTGTGACTAGCCTAAAAAGCATTGCTTTCTACACAGACAGACAGACAGACAGACACACACACACACACACACACACACACACACACACACACACACAGTTGCCAAGTCTGGGATTAGAACTCCTACCTAACTATTTTATCACTCTACAGCAGTATGCAGTTATAGGATGCACCACAGAGATTACTGGGCTACAACCTTCCAAAAGCTGTATTTCACAGTGGATGACCTCAGCAGGCTTGTCATAATAGGGCTATGGGGAGGCCAGTGTGTGTGTGTGTGTGTGTGTGTGTGAGTGTGTGTGTCTGTGTGCATGCACCATAACCCATTCATCTAGGGGTTGGCATATCACATGTGGGCACATGCAGGGCCTTATTCCACAGGTACTTGTATACAGCTGCTAGATGACTACTTCCTTGTACAGTCATGTTGCACAGCTACCACTTGTACCACACAGTCAGTACTGCTGACAGATACCACTGGCTAGTATCTACAGTAAGTGACCTCTGAACTTCATGTGGTTGTAGCCATTTGGCTGTTTGCTGGGTGGGACAGGCCTTGATGGCTCCTTGTCACAGTCACTCTCTTCCACACATCTATGTACGTCTACTTTTGGCTTATTATATTGTGTTGTCCTTGGATATATGTCTGCATTACTATCCACTGTGTGTGCAAAGCATGAGTGGTGCATACTGAGGAGTGTCTGTACTAACATCTGCAACTGCCAGATATGTCTGGTCCACTGCTGTTTGCAGAGATGAGCTTCATGTGTGGAAGTGTGTGAGCATGCCCAGTATGACCTTTCAGTATGTTGTTGTCTGACATTGCCTTCATTTCTCTAAGTGTATAAGCATGCCCAGTATGCCCTTCGATACTTCAGGTGTGGATTGATTCCAGGTAGTTTGTACTCCAGTGCAGACCTTTGTGTTGTACACCTACAGGAGGCAAACTGTTTCTGCAGAATATCCATCAATCATTTGGCAATATGGGGATAAACTGTGCATGGAATAGTGTGCACTGTAGGTGATTGTGTCTGTGCTGCTTCAGCTACATGGTACTGCTGTTAGCAGAGATATTCAGACATGTGTACTGTTATACACTGTGATGTTTTCTGTCCTCATGTACTGTCAGGTGGGCATTCCTGCTCACAGTGATGTTTTGAGGGACAAGGGTGACTGCAGCTGTGTGCGGTGTTGTGGGCAGACACCTACATATTCATGGTAGGTTATGCCATCCTGAAGGGGGTGCTGTGTATCCAGTTCAGCACCTTGGTACAGTGCTGGCAGGGGATCCCATACATATACATCCAGCAACATGACAGTATAACCTTATATTGCTATGGCAATACCTCACAGCTGTACAGATTCGCACATGTTAAGCCAGAGGCAGGGGCCATGAGTCAGGACATTACCCCTATTGTGGTGTTCAGGCAGGTATGTAGGCACCCATTTATGTGTTTACAGCCAAGGATAGGGTGTGCACACAGCTTTGTGTCAGACCTTGCACATTCCATGCTGGCCATGCTACCACCCACCCCACCCCCAGTTATTCTCTCCTCTTTCTTACATTATGCATACATTCTCTGATACTTACCCTATGGTTTTCACCCCATCACAGCTGTGTGTTGGTGTTGGTCAACAGTTCATGCAGTGGGACATGGTGGACATGTCACTGTGATTTGTCCACATGGCCTTGCATATGGCATATGTGGAGTGTGTTGTTAATTGAGTATCCATGACATAACATGCATTGGCAGTACGTGTGAGACACAGGCCCTTGGCAGAGGCCTGTGGACCATTGGCTGTTGATGTGGGCCAGATGTGGTAGGCTGTTGCATTCTGTCTGTCCTACAGTCTCAGACTGCCATACAGTATATTCCCCTGGGGTGACAGGGTAGGTGTGCTGGTGTATGACCAGTTTCTGTTTTTCCAGTTGTTTTGTTCATTACCCATTCAAAAGGCCACATCTTGACTTGGTGTTTCAGCTTAAGATAGTCATCTGAAACATGTTGACAAAAACAGTCAATTGTTCTGAACACTTCTGGGTTTCTTCAGCATGGGACTTCTCTTTACTGAACATCCTCATCTTGAACTAATTGAACTGACGTATTTGAGAAATGTAAGATGTTATGTTTTGTAACCTGTATTCAACCATCTCTGAGAATATTGTGCAGTTCACTTGTACCAGTCTGTGCTGGCCTATACTGTAGTCATCACTTCTGCCATTGATCTCTTCATCCCAGAATGTGTATGACATATCCCTGTGGTGCATTGATAGCCATGATTCAGTTTTGAACTGCACAACTCACATAGCTATGGTCAATGGCTATAGAGTATGGCTGATGGTGAGCTTTTCTCATGGAGGATCACCTAAAACTAAATTTATTGGATAACTTTTATTACTGCTACCAGCTAAGGATCTCTAAAAATTCGATATTTTAGTCAAAATAAATATTTGCTATATCTGTTCAATCCACAGGCTCCTTCAACTGATTGCAGGCTGTGCAGCCCAGTTTGTCAATTTACTTGAAGAACCCTTTCTTTCATCTTCTAAATGTGAGTAGATGACTTGATTTTTGAGGATAAAGTTGAGTCTCTCAGAGAAGATGTGCCTTCTGTTACATTGAGGGGTGGCTTGTATTACTGGCTTGATGGACCACAGCCTCTTCAAATGGAAACTTGCATTCACTTGCTTTGAGAAATACTTCTATTTCTTCCTTTATTGAAAAATTCTCAAATTCCCTGATCTGGGAACTGACATAGGCACAGTCATGTGGTATTCTAATTTCTTTTAAAAAATCTATTTACTTGGACGGCCTGTTTTCTAAACAGATCAGCATGTGTGTGTACTCCCCACAACAGAATAAGGTTATTACACTTTATTACAGTTCCTCTTGTCATTTCATGGAGGCATAATTGGCACTTCAGTGCGGACTGGTTGGGCTACTAGACAAAACAGCACACAGCTGATTTCCATTGGCTCAGGCTACCTCAGGGGAGTGGTACTTGATGCAGTGTAAATTAATGAGAAATATCTCTTCCTATAAAGGGAGTGTTGAGGAAAACCTGTGTGTGTGAGTGTGTGTGTGTGTGTGTGTGTGTGTGTGTGTGTGTGTGTGTGTGTGTGTGTGTGTGTGTGTGAGTGTGTGTGTGTGTGTGTGTGTGTTTAATTATATAATATTGATGCTCTCTGTGTAATCTATAGATCTGTTGCTGTAGGTGATCTGACCAATAGCACCACTGCCAACCATAATGCAATTATTAAGGGCAGTACATAGTTTTTCTTTCATACAGTTTTGTGTGTGTGTGTGTGTGTGTGTGTGTGTGTGTGTGTGTGTGTGTGTGTGTGTGTGTGTGTGTGTGTGTGTGCAGGCATGAGCGTGTGTGTGTGTGTGTGTGTGTGTGTGTGTGTGTGTGTGTGTGTGTGTGCGTGTGTGTGCGTGTGTGTGCGTGTGTGTGCGTGCGTGTGTGTGTGTGTGTGTGTGTGAGTCTTTGTGTATGTACATATGAATGCATGAATGCATGTCTGTCTGTATGTCTGTGTTTAGAGAGGGGTTTGCAGTGGATTCATCTGTATCTGTCTTACAGCAGTAAACTGAAGTACATTACTGTGGTCATTATTTATCTGACATCTGACATGTGCACAGTAAATACTTACTATAACGGTGAATATTGATGCAATCTATGGATTAAAGTGGCTGGCTCCGGCTGTCAGTTGATTATAGTTAAACAGTCATTGATGTGGTTTAGAATGGCTAGTGTGCATTTGAGTGAAACAAGATGAATTGCATTACTGTGTTCATTTTTTATTATCATTTTATTATATTGAGTCATCCAAGGTTGTTGTTGTTTGTCTTTTGCCTTTTCCCGGTTAGGGGTTGCCACAGCGGAACTCTGTTCCCCTAATGATTGGCTGTAGATTTTCATGAACGCCGAAGTGCCAGCTCGACGTCCAACCTTCAACGAAGGCACACCCATTTACGCATGTCTTTCGAACGCCCATCCAACTGCAGGGAGGACATGCAGACTCCACACAGAAGGCACTCCCCACACACCAGCCGAGAATTGAACAGGAGAACCTCTTGCTGTGAGGCAGCAATGCTACCGCTGCACCACCGCGGAATCTATTGAATCATCCAAGGTGTATACCATCAATCAAGTAGCTATATTCATCCCTTATACTAAAATGAACTCTAAAGTAGCTCTGGCATGTATTCTGCAGAGGATGACTACACCTGGAATACTACTTAGCATGTGCAGTGGTTTATTTATGTAAAATTGTAAGCATTCTCAAAATTTACCCTACAAAAATACAGCTGCCCATTCAAGTTAGTCTCATGCATTGATTTGCTTTTTGCAGCCCCTCTCTTGCTTTAAAGTCATCATGCATGACTGGTTGCAACAAATGACTTTTCTTGGAGTTTCTTGGACTGCTCTTGCTTTCAGTTTCATTTCAGTCATCCTGATTATATGGACCAAATTTCAAGTTTGCACACAGCTTCTTACATTCTGCATGCTGGCCTCAGCAGACTGTTTTTCTCCTGAGTAGAGATGTTAAACCCCATTATTTCTTGCGTTGCCATAGACTTATGCTTGTTGCTAATGTAGATTAAGACTCCTTCACATTTTGACCTTGTCTGTGTAGTTGATAGCCTAATACGTAGAAAGCGCTGATGCCTTGAACTGCCAGAGAAGTTTCCATTTTCGTGTAACTCATGTTTTAAGCAAGATCCTGTTTTGTAGATGATTGCCAACCTATGTCTAAACTTCCATTTTTTTAAATAAGAGTATCTAGAATTTTGTTAGAGAACAACTTGAATGCAGTTTGCTGTACCACAATCCTTTAGATATCTTCCATTCTGGTTTCCGTGTAAGCCACTGTACTGAATCAGCTTTATAGGATAATAAATGACTTCTTACTGGCTAATTATCAGCATTTATGTTCAGTATTGGACCTGTTAGATCTTTTTTCTGTGTTTGGTATGATATGTCATGCCCATCGTGTTCCAAATTTAATTTAATTTGTTTTAACTTCTACATTTCAAAGTCATTTTCCTTCTACATTTTAAGTCCCTTGTAGTATCCAAAGGATAGTGTCTGGTATCTGTCCTTTTTTGGCCTATCCTCTGTTTTTGAAGTTCCACAAGGCTCAGTTGTGGAACAGCTGCTATTCACAGTGTACATGACTCTACTGACAGACATTATACAGAAGTCATGTCTGCTGTACTACTGTACACAGTTTGGAAGCAAAATGAAAGACAGATTTATCCTGCTCTTGGAAGAGATTAAAAACCTTTTTTAGTTTAGCTAGCACCAATAAAAGTTAACAGACAACATCTTCAGCTTACAAGATTAAGTTAATTCTGTAATAACAATAATCAGAGGACATTCACAGCAAACCTGAAGAAATGTACAAGGAATTAGAAATCTATAAAAATCAAGTTACCACTCAGAGGAAACACAAGGTACTTAAAGGATCTTACATCACGCAATTAGTTCCAGTTCCAAAGCCACAACTGTATGGCCTTTAGTGTCTTGTTGCTCCAGGAAAATCTGGAAGCTTCCAGAAAATCAATGAATGAATGGATGGCATTTTGGATACATCCTCAGAAGTTTTGTTTCACATTGGAACAATGAGAAAACAGAAAGTGAGTTCTCTTACTCAAACAAATATTGGAAGTACAAACTAATCCATGTACATGATCTTGCTTTCAAAAGGAATATCAGTGAGGCAAAGACTATACTATAGACAACACTGGACAGTGGAAATTATGATCTGCAGGTAAAAGAAGATAATAATAACAATGTCAGTGTTTTTCAGGGGGGTGTACCTCTTCTCAGGTATGCTTAATGTTTTATCTAAATACTTAACATCTGTACCCAATTCAAAAATAGCCAGGACTGAAGTCTTGTTAAATCTATAACTTTTCATTAAGAAGGTATATCTCAAATATAGCTTTGTCATAGGTTCATAGGTGTGTACTAGGCTAATAGCTCTGGAGCCTTTACAAGCCTAGCCCATAGGATTACTCTGGCATCATGCCACCCGACCTTAGTTCCCAGTGCCTCTGTCGAGTAAAGCCAGTGGAGTGATCCCCAGGGTGAATTTTCTATTTCCCATCCACTCATCAAGATTTCTCTTGAAGAGGGCCAGTGAGGTGCTCTGCTTGACATGTATGGGAAGTCTATTCCATAGCATCGGCAGTCTCTGGGTTCTGAACATGTGCCTCCAGCATGTTCTGTTGATTGTGGTAATGAGGTTGAGGTCTCTAGACTATGTGGTGTGGAGGGATTGGGATTTCTTTAGATGTAGCATTCCTAACAAACTGGATCAGGCATGGCTTTGTAAGTCAAGCAGATATTGCCTCTAAGCAGGCGATATGAAAAAGAGAATAGTTGGAGTTTTTTTAGTCTGTCCATATAGGACAAATGCTTAAGGCCTAGGATCCTCTTTGTGAGGTACTTTGCGGCCTCTCCAGTTGTTGTAGGGGTTTAGTGAGGTACATGCCAAATGGGGCATTGTACTCAATGATTGGCCTAATGAGGGAAGAGATAGGGAGGCAATGACCTCTTTCTTCCTGGATGCAACACCCTTAGTAATGAGATGTGCCACATAGAAGGACCTTCTGACCACAGTGGCAATGTGGTGGTCAAAAGAGAGGTTGCTGTCAACCTGTGATCCCAGATCTCTTATAACATCTTCTGTGTTCAGTGGACTACCATTGATGTGGTAATTCAAGGGAACCGGATTTTTTTCCAAAGGGGATGATGACACATTTTTTGGCATTGAGCTTAAGGCCATGGTTCTGCCACCAGTCGTTGGTCTCAGTGAGGCCTTTCTGTAGGATGTCAACATCACTTGAGGAGTTAATAATAGCTCCCAACTTGCAATTGTCTGAGAACTTTGTTAGCCAGAGTCCCTTCATGTTGACCTGGACTTCAGAGAAGTAGATACCAAACAGGAGAGGACCCAGGACTTAATACTGTGGGACTCCACTCGTGACTGGTCAGCAGTCTGACTTAGAGTCAGCTACTTTCACACTGTGGGTTCTACCTGTAAGCCAGTTTGCAACCCACCTAGTGATATAGGGGTTGATGCCTAGCTTATTTCTAATATTTTTGTATGATTCCTGAGTGGGGAATGGTATCAAAGGCCATGGCCAGATTAAGGTAGGCTGTATGAACCACCTCGCCTTCATCCACAGCTCTGGTGACTGACTCAAAGAAGTTAACCAAGTTGAGCAGGCATGATCTACCCTTCACAAAACCAAACTGTGTGGGATCCAGAGTTTGGAGATTCCCTATATCCCTATTTATTAGGTCCATGATGATGAGTTCCATAGCTTTGCAAATCAGACTCATCAGGCTAATGGGGAGATAGTTCCCAGGGTCTGTAGTCACTCCTCCTTTGTGAGGATGGATGACTGTAGCAGTGCGCCATTTGGTAGGGACAAAGCCTGAGGTGAGGCTGTGATTGAACAGGGCACACAGGTGAGGTGCCAGTTCAACCTGCAGTTCATGTAGAACACAGCCAGGGATATTGTCTGGTCCCATAGAAGCTGTATTCTTGGCCTTGGACAGTGCTGTTTTAACCTGTGCAGCAGTAATACTGGGTGCCTGGCAATCTACTAGTATTGTGACTGGTCTCTTGGGGGGGTGAGAGGGGAAAAGTTGGCACTGAATCTGTCGGCCAGTATATTGGCAATATCTGTTGGCTCGGTATAGAAGGTACCATTGTGCAGTAGTTCAGAGCAAATCTGGGTATTGCTGTGGAGATTCTTTACATAACAATAGAAGGCCTTGTGGTAGTCTTTACTATCTGCTACAATTCTGTTTTCATAGATAGCTTTAGAGGATTTGATGAGGGATCTCAACTTTTTGTTGAGGCTGATAAGGGAGTTTTTCCAGTCTTGGGACTTCACCCTATACCACATCATTTTCCTCCTTCTGTTGTAGAGTTTGTTTATGGCAGGGGACCACCAGATTGGCTTCCTTTTTTTGGAGGAAAGTGTCTTATTGGATATGGCGAGACACATGCATTTGTGTACGTGTTCGTACAGTGCATTGGTGTATGATTCGGCGGTGATGCAACTGATCTCCAATTGCATGGGTGCCGTGAAGTTAGCCACCTCTGTTTTAGGAGCCCAAAATTAGCTTTGGAGAATTTTTTTGTGGTTACCTTTGTGGGGGGGGGGGGGGTTATGTGGATTTCTAAGGTGATTAGTTTGTGGTCGGATCTAACCAGGGAGGAGCTGACTACTGGTGTAGAGCAACAGTTGCCCATGTTAGTAATGACCAGGTCAAAGATGTTGTTACCTCTAATGGGGGTAAGAATGAGCTGGTCCAGGGCATTGGAATTAATGAATTCCAGGAAACGTTGGGCAAGTGTATTGGTACATGAGTAGTTTTCACAGTTAATGGAGGGGTAGTTGAAGTCACTCAGTATGAGAGTGTTAGGTTGGACCTTAATATTCTCCAGGGTGATTAGGAACATGGAGTGTGAGTCTTGGGACATGGTTGGGGACCTATAGCAGGCTACGACCTGAATCACTGTCTTACCAAATGTTAGCTGCACCTGAAGTATCTCAGATGCATTATTTTGGGCTACCAGTCTGGAGGTGTATACATCCTTTATGAATATGGAAACATTACTGCCTTTGGAGCTTCGGTCCAAGTTCTGGGGCTGAAAGGTGTGGAATGAGTTATAGCCTGGTAGGGCAGGGATGCTTTCTTCTGCCTTGAACCAGGTCTCTGTTATGGCACAAATATCAATGTTCTCCATTTTAAGGAGTGCTTTGAGTGAGTGCATTTTGAGATTTAGACACCTCTCTACAACTAAATAACATTAGTTCTACTGATCATTATTAATTACTTTTAATTTCAATTTTATAAAGGACGTTGTTTTTCTTCCACTTGCCACAGTGACACAGCAGATAGATTTGTTGCTTCACTGTAAGATGTTCTCTAGTTAGGTTCTCGGCTGGGGGTGTCTCTTGTATGGAGTCTGCATGTCCTCCCTGTGCTTGCTTTGGTTTTCTACAGGTGCTCCACTTTCCTCCCACATTCCAAAGACATGCAATAGGAAGATTGGTGGATTAGACACTTTAAATTGGCCATAAGTGAAAGTGTGCATGTGAGTGTGTGGTATGGAAGAACAACCACAGTAAGCCTAGCCACCCAGTGGTGTAAACCTTGGATGTAGGTAATTGTCACTGTTGAAATGACATCCTGACCCAATGTGCAAAAATGAGAAAAAGTTCTGGACTGATGGATTAATTATGCTCTACTGTCTTTTTGTAAAGTCATTTCAATCTATTCTGATTTTGCAAAATAAAACATTTTTAACAAAGAACTGATGAATGTCATAAACATAGTATTTGTTACAGATTAACTAAGACTGAATCTTTAACTCTATTTTTTCAGTACAAAAACTCCTTAATTAAAAAAAAAAAAAACAGTAGATTGGATGGTAATGCAGTAGATGTGTTAAAATTGGCTCCCAGTTATGCTGTCACAGACACAGGGTGTCGAATGTGTCTTTGTTGAACTGAAAAGCGTGAAAAGGTAAAATAGCGAAGCGACTTCTTTCCCTGGGAAAGAATTCATTTGGCCACATTCGCTACTTTCCCTTTTCGGCACTGTAGTGCAATCTCGGAGTTAGTATATTTAAGTAGAGGGGGTGTGGGGGGGCACAGGCCTCCACATTGGGGGGTGTGGGGGGCGAAGCCCCCACATTATGCAATGTTTTATATATATATATATATATATATATATATATATATATATATATATATATTTTTTTTTTTTTTTTTTTTTCTCAGAACAGCAATTTTTTCCCTTGGAAATAAATCACTGTCCTGAGGTTTCGACGTTGTAAGCTTTCACTTACATGGGGTTGATTATGTGTCGTTCGCTCTTCTGACCGTGCAATATCATAATATAGACCCTTAAAAAAATCCACCTACTTACAGATATGGAATCCTGGATAACCTATCAGAGTGTATGTATTTCTTTATTTAGGATCATAGGTTCATATGTTAGTACTGGGAAGATGGTTTGTGCAACTCTGTACAGCCTAGTTATACAACCTAGGAGGTATCACAAGTCTTGTTAAGGGCCTTATCAGAGTTTATGTATTTCTTTATTTAAGATCATAGGTTCATATGTTAGTACTGGGCAGATGGTTTGTGCAACTCTGTACAGCCTAGTTATACAACCTAGGAGGTATCACAAGTCTTGTTAAGGACCTTATTAAAATGATCTTGACGGATAATAAGGTGTTAAACCATTTAATGTGAAAGGGAACTTTGTTTCACAGACAGAGTACTGAACTTCTCCATCCAAGAAGTCCTGTTTATGTTGCAATGTAAGCTGAGTTTTGGAATGAACTTTCCTAACATTACCAGATACAAAAGGAAAGATGGCGATTCTCACATAGCAGTCTATATGACATGGAAAAAAAGTACATTTTAATCAATCCAGATAGTGAAAAGAGCCTAGTCCTTTGATTCCCTTGGTTAGGAAATTTATTTTATTTATTTTTATTTTATTTAACATTTGTTTACCGGGAAAGTCCGACTTGGAACAAAGCCAATTTTCAGCAGAGGCCCGGGGCGAAACTCTCCAGATGCATGTCTTTGTAATGATGTATTTGAAATGATGAGTACTTCCAAGCTTGGATATGCTAGGTAACATGCATACCAATCAGACTGCTATATTCAATAATTATCCTAATAAGGGAGGAATATAGGGAGATTAAGACTTCTTTGGATCTTGAGGATGTATCACTAATAATTAACTGAGCAATTAAAAAAATACTTACTGAAATGGATAATTAGGTCCATAGGTTCACAGGTAAGTACTAGGCAATCAGTCTGCAGACCATTAAAAACATAGTCAAAAAACCCTATTCAAGGGGGCAGAGCCTGAATGGCTAACTGAAAGCAGCAGATTTTCAGAGCTCCATAAAACTAATATAAAATACAGGAAATCATTTATTTTTTTAACAAAAACATTCAGAATTGATAGATGACAGTATAAACTATATAACTAGAAACTATGGTAGATTTAGTTGATTTTTTTCCTGTCAGACTACAAAGGAGAAGATTTTAACTGTAGAGATGAGTACTTCGAAGAATTCTCACACTGACTTGGCTATAAAAAGAGAACTAAAACTGATAATTACTGCAATACAAGAACTGTCATTAAAAATGGATGACTTTAAGGAAAATCTACAAAATTTCAAGGGAAATTGTCAGAAACAAACAGATACACTTAAAGAACTCATTCAGCAACATCAATCTAAAATAACTGACATAGAAACCACCCTGAATGACTTTGAGGGAAGACTAAAGAGGAAACACAGAAAGAATTACTTATCAAACAAAATATTTGGCTTCTAAACAAAGTGGATGACCTTGAAAACAGGGAGCGAGATCTAACATAAGAATATTTGGTATCCCTGAAAGAGCTGAAGGAGAAGATATCATCACTTTCTTAAATAAATGGATTCCAGAAGTCTTAAACTTAAAAGAGGGTTTCTCATTTGGCATCAAGAGAGCTCACAGAGCTTTAGGAAGACCAGCATCAACATCATCTTCTACGCCCCCTGGATCAATTGTTATAAAGTTTTTATCTTATTAAAGAAAGAAACTGGTCCTAAAGGCAGCCTGGAGAAAGAGCCCTTTAAAATATAATCAAAACCCAATAAGGTTTGACAATTACTATTCTGTCAGAGTCCTGGAACAGAGGAAATAAGTATGGCCACTAATAAAGCTTCTAAATCAAAACAACATCAAAACTCAACTTGCCTTTCTTGCCAAAATTAAAATCTAACACCTAAATGAAATGAGGACTTTCAACAACTTAGAAGAAGCCACTGCATTCATTAAAAAAAATAATGTTATTTCCATACCTGAATATATAGATTGGACAGTTCCTTTGTTGGGAAGGGTCACAGACAAATCTTCCTGGACTGATGTTAAAAAGAAAACGCAAAAAAACTGAATCAAAAATTGCTGTCCCTTCTAAATCTCTCAAAGTATCTACTGCAACTTGACTGGAATACATATGTGTTTATCTTATATTTCAAACAAGGTATGTCATGTAAATGTTCTTATATATATATACAAAATGAAAGATAAAAGAAAGGAAAAAATGTTGGTTCTATCCCATTAATAGCAATGTAATATAACAGAATTACTTTTGTAGTAAAATTAAATAGTAAACTGTCTTTTACTTCATGATTTAAAAAGGGTGACAAGTTTATAAGTCTTGTTTTTTCTTTTCAACTCATATATACAGCTTTGAGTGCTATGGATAAATAGTTGTTTCATACAGTCATACCCAAGTTTAAAATATTTAATAGCTAAATAATGGAGTTATTGGAAAAAAAATAATAATCTACTCCAGTTTTAAACTATGCAAGATCTGGTCTTGCAATCAGTAACTCCCAGTAATTAAATGTAAGTGCCTTAATCCTAGTAAATGCTTGTTAGTTACTAATACGTAGGACTACTTTTTAGAGATCACTACATCTGGCAGTGAATCTTGTTTCAAACAATTCATGTCCCCGATTAAAATGGAGTCTAATTTGCTAGAATTTTATGCTTTTTTTGCCCGTGATTGATAGATTGGGCTTTGTTCAGAGTGAGATGCAGTATGCGAGTGCATCGTGGTCTCTGTACATCCGTTTCTGTTCTTCTTTGATTAGCTAGAGTATTATAATAATAGTGGGTTTGGCTTAAAGTTTTGGCATGAAACGTGATTACCCATTTGAGAGGTAAGCTTTCCACATCTGATTTAATAAGTAAGAGATTGGAGAGTATGGCTGGCGTTGGTAAGAGGGGAAGGAACTTGGAAGATAGGTGCCTGTGTGTAGGTTGGGGCAGAGATGCTATTGTAAACTGTTAAGATTTATGCCCCTAATATTCCCCATGATAGCTGGAGTTTAAAGAAGTGAGTGTCCTTTGTATATAGTGCTGAATAAATGAACAGGTTATGCTGTTGTGACATTTGGCTGGGTTTGTTTTGTTTCGTGATATGTGAAGCGATGGACTTTTGTGTAGAGGTGGATGTGGGGTTTGTTGGACAGTGATTGTGGTTCTCGGGTTCAGTGTCCATAGGTGGGGGTTGATTGATGGGGAGACTCTCACAAGAAGGGGTTGAAGTGAAGGAATATGTGTATTGATGCTAGCTGAGCAGGAAATCATATACATCAAACTTAAAGTGGTGAAGCTTTTTTCAATGCTCGAGACAGCATATGTGTCAGTCTATCTTCTACTCATATGTCACAGAGATTAGATTACAAAAGTAATGCGAATAGAAGGTAGTGACTCTCTGATTGATTGTTAGGGTACAGTGGGCTTCTCCTCTAGTGAAAGTGATTTAGAAGTATTTAGTGATACTGCTGGTGTTTTGTTTAAAAGAGATGACACTATCCCCTGGATTCAGTAATCTTCTGTGCAGGACTAGCTTAGTCCTGCACGGAAGCGACTGTTTAGGAGCAGCATGGCAGCACGTCATGCATATTAATGAAGGCGCGCTGCCTGAGCTCCTAAATGGACATGGAGAGTGGACAAGCACAAGGAGCATGTCTGAGAGCACAGCTCTCACAATATACACTCCCCTGCAATCAAGAACTGCAGTTTAGCTATAACAATGAGTGAGACCGCTCATAGAGGGTTGCATACCCCCAGCAACTCTCCCCAGCAATAGTTAAAATATAATAATATAAACAAGTTAATTTTTGTTTTTATCAAACAGATAAAATTTAACCATAGGTGCCCATTGCTTAGCTACGTACACTGCAGCTTAAATGGCACAAGAAGATGAATATCAAAATATATGGAAATTAAGCAGTACTGCAATAGTGTAGTATCAGAACATTCACCTTACAAGCAGTCATTCCCGGTTCGAGTCTCACTCCAGTACATTCCATTTTCCATGTCAAATTACTTTATGAACAATATTTTTTGCTGCATAACATACTAAATAACATATATTTGTGAACTGGAGTACTGCATTAAATGCAGATGTGAGGTGTCATTGTAATAATGTTGTAAAATCCACAGATAAGCACAAGTGCTCCATACAGTATATGCACACATGAATCACTGATACAAATCAAAGGTATAATGTGTAATGAGTGATAAATCCATAGAGTGTCGAAATCCATCACCTTCCCAAGAACCATTTTACATTTCTGTCTAAATTAGTGCGGGTGTAAGTGGGAGTAAGCACTATTAAGCAGTGGTAAGGGGGAGTAAGCACTTGTAAGCAGTAATAAGTGGGTATAAGTCTGTTTGCATGGGAGTAAGCAATGCGCACACACGTTAAGCAATATTGAAGCTAACTTTGTGTAAGCATATTTAACCGGAAGTTAGCATTGCATACCATTGAGCAAACCCACACAAACCTGCTTACAATTACTTAAAAGTGCCTTAATCACTCTGTATGCAACAGCCACTGTTCTGCCCAGAAACAAAGTAAACAGCCCTTGAGCCCAGGACCCTGTACACTATAGTCACAGTAGTTAACCAGTAAGCCATCACAGCAGTCCATAAGACTGAGGTATCACCAAACAGATTCTCACTATAGGAATATTAAAGTTAACATGCGAAAGGAATCTATATACAGTTTTATGTTGTATAACCTACTGCATAACATAAATATGTGAACAGGACTACTGCATTAAGTTCAGATGTGAGGTGTCATTGTAATAAAGTGTTGAAATCACCTAAAAACAAGGACCTCATACAGTGTACGTATGCATGAATCATGGATACCAAACACATATATAACATGTAATGATTAATAAATCAATGCCAAATAGCAAATAGTATGCAAATTAAAAATTAAGCAATGCTAAGCTTTGCACAGCCCTGTTTACTAGGTGTAAGCAATGTGTAGGCCAGCTAAATCAGTTTTCCCATTGGTATACCCCTTTAAGCAATGCCAAACTTAGTTAAGCAGGTTTGCCCATAGCTTAGCATTTAGAAAACTGTCCAATCACAGCAAAGTGAAGGAAATCAGCCCTATTTAAACCCAACAGGCAGGAATACATCTCATAACTGGTTGCAGCTTCCTCCTGTAGCACTATGACTGGTGTAGGAGAAGGAGTGTGCTTTCAGGTGCAGTACTGGGACATCCAAGAGTCCAAAACCATGGCAGGACTCCTTGTTAAAGACCATGACCAGAGACTGCTCCAGGGCCAGTACCAGGGTTCCCAATACAAAGCAGATCATGGGACTGTCTTGCCCATGACCTCACCAGTGCCACTGGCATACCTCAAACTGGTGAGCAGGTCAGGCATAACTATGCCAACCTGAAGTGAAGAAATAGGGAGCTCTTGGATCAGTGGATCCAAGAGGCTAGGCAGAAGGGGGATGTCCCAGCCATGTGTAAGTATCAGTCCACTACCTGTTTAATAATTGCCAGCTCATGTATATTATGGATAGGTATGGCTAAATATTCCGCTTATGTCTTTGACAGCAGCACACAAGTGGGCTGTGAACCAGGAAGCCCATGCCTGTAGATTGCAGAGGTTGCATCACGAGGCAGGTTAGTAATACTCTTAAGTGTACTGTCATAAGAAATAAATCTAAAAGTAGTAGAAAGTTAATTGCCAGTATAAAACCTGTCTTGTTTAAAGCAGGTACTGAATACACCAGACAATATGGCAGGAAGAGTCTCATATTGGTTGTATGTAAATAAAAGGTTAACAGCCTGACAATAAAGGTCTAACTACTGGACTGCCTGTGTTTACTCTGGTATCATATGGTAATGTAGTGTTGCAATCTATTAATAGTACTGTCGTATTAAGCACTGTTACCCACACTGTGCTACAGAAATAAAATTTGTAGGAATGTCTGTATATGACTGTTGTAATCACAAGTGGTCATATTGTAAAACTGAGAGAGACTTAGACATTAAAACAGTGAAAAGATAGACAGCATAATCCAAATAGCACACTCAACTGAAACGTGAACTGTTGTATTTTTAGCACATATAGCCATAGTTTGAATCCTGGGAGTGGTAGTAACCTGTATGCAGAATCATACCCAAACAACTGTACACATATGTCCAGAATGTCCAGTTAATTGGCCCATATTCGCTGCCTGTCACCCTGACCCCTGACAAATCAGTGGGATGATGCCAGATGTTTAGGCAGCAAATAATGACATACAACTGATTGTCAGACATATATAAGAACAAACCTGTCACTCTAGCAACTCCCCAAAATGTTATGAGAGTAATAAGCAAAGTATGTCTTATCTCCAGCCCCATGTTGTGAAACGGTGACTAGAGTGTGTGCAGTAACAGAGTGAGATGTATGTGCATAATAATAATGTGGAATCTGGTAATATGTGTGGCGACAGTCGGGTAGTGCTAACAAACATTCCCCCCACAGGTCTGTCAGATATGAAAACTGTGCCTAGAAATAAAAGATTGAAATCCTGGACTGGTACTGTTTACTCTGGTATTGTATGGCATTGTTAGTGTTGCAGTTGCTCTGAATAATAAATTATCACTCATCACTGTCATCCACACTGTGCTACATAATAAAACTATCTAGGAAACCCTGTATAAGAGTGTTGTAATTACAAGGTTAGATTGTAAAACCATGGGAGACTTATAGACAGAAATCAGAGGAGAGATACACACCAATATCTATATAGCACACTCAACTGTGATGTACACTGTTTTATTTTTAGCAGACACAGCCATGGCTCGAATCCTGGGAGTGGTAGTAAGCTGTATGCAGAATCATACCCCACAAGTGTACAGATTTGTCCAGAATCTCTAGTTAACTTTGAGATTTCATTTATATGCAAACACACACACACCTGGGAAAGGCTGGCACATATTTACTAGCTATGACTCCTTCTGCCCAGACTATAAGGTAGTTATCACTTCCACCAACCCCTCTTTATCAGCTACTTAAGGTCCTTACAAAGGGTGACCAATCCTACTGTGTAATGTTACTATTATCCAAATGGTAAGTGTGACCAAGAGCAAGGCTATTTAGGAGTGGCCTGTACAGTGTCACCAAATACATATGCAAGTATTCTGAGAGTTTAACTATGTCTCACAAATATCAGCCATGAATATAGGTTTAAATATATTTAATAATAAATAAAATAACAAGACAATACTCACTCAACACAGTAACTGCAGAGTTCAGAATCACAGGAAATATTTTAAAACAACATTGCAGGACAGTCTCAAATAAATACAGAAAACATCTAAACTAATCTTTACTATATTCCTATCTATATCTAACAGATGCTATGCCCTAAATAACTTACTTACAGAACAACACACAAGCAGAAGTGCTGAATGGATGTTTCTAGGTCAAGACAAGATACAAAATGCCAAGTCTCTCTCTGATTGAGTTCTTAAATCAATATCACATACAACTGCTGGGTTAGCTTGGATGACATCACTTTTTGTCACATGACTTTAGTTCCTAAGCTAAACCAGAAACTAACATCTCTGTGTCAAAAGTAGATATCTCTCAGATGTGCAGCTGCTAGGAAGTCACAGAACAATGAAACACTTTACATTTTAAACATAGCAAATACTTCTGTCCAAGACAATAGAAAAACTTTTAGTTCTAGATATCCTGTCTTCTTGCTGCATTGAAACTAACTTTTATAGCACATCATAAAGCACTTAATTTCAACTTATTTTCTTGAGGTTTAGTAAGTTAATCTTCTATGTTCCAGTAGGGTATGCTGTGGTTACATTCTTGAAGCTCATTACATAACATACAGTTCTGTATAAATCATATCAATATTCACAAATGACATAAAATTATTTACAAAATTCCAGATAGCTGGGCTGGCAGTGTCACATTTCTCCCCCTCCCTCGAAAACCCAAGCTAGTTTTTCAAGTGACCCTTGAGAAACGCTGCTTGAGAGATTGGAGCCTATCTGGGAATACCTTACCTCATTCCCTGTCTTGACAGCCCATCTGCATTGGCATGGCTAACCCCACTGCGGTGCTGCACTGTCATATCATATGCTTGCAACCCTAGGCTCCAGCTTAGTAACTTGGCATTTTGCTGGCTGGTTCAATGTAGCTATGTTAAGGGATTGTGGTCTGTAATTACAGTGAATTTCCTTCAAAACAGATAAGGCTGAAGTTTCTGCAGTGCCCACACTATGGCTAGACATTCCTTTACTACAGCTGCATAGCATTCCTCCCTGGATTGGAGCCTACAACTGAGATATACCACTGCGTGCTCTTCTCCCTCTGAGGAAACCTGGCTAAGTACAGCCCCCACCCCATGGTTTGAAGAATCCACCTGCACAACACATTCTTTACTGTCATCTGGACTGGCTAACACAGGGGGTCCTCCCAAAGCTCTTTTAAGCTTCTGAAATGCCTGCTCACATGCTGGGGTCCACACTACCTTATCTGGCCTGTTTTTCCTTGTCAGATCTGTGAGGGGAGCAGATATGGTACTATAATTTAGGACAAACTTTCTGTAGTACCCTTACTTTCTCTAAGAATGGCTCACCTCTTTTTTTGGTAACAGGGGCAGGCCATGCCTGAATGGCTTTCACTTTGGCAAGTTCTTGTCTGACCTTGCCACACCCCACTCTATTTCCCAGGTAGGAGACTTCTGCCATACCCACCTGACATTTGCTGGGCTTAATTGGTCAACCCTGCCCTCTGTAGTCTACCCAGCACCTCCCTGACATGCTGAAGGTGCTCTTGCCAGGAATGGCTGTAGATGGCAATATCATCTAGGTAAGCAAGGGAAAAATCTCCTGCTTCTGCTAGGATACCATCCACCAGCCTTTGGAAAGTCACTGGAATATTTTTCATCCCAAAGGGCATCTTTATGAACTCGTATAAGCCAAAAGGAGTCACAAAGGCTGACTGCTCTCTAGCACTGGGAGTCAAGGGCACCTGCCAGTAACCCTTGGTAAGATCAGCAGTGGTAAGATACTTAGCCCCACCTAGCTGCTCTAGGGCTTCATTTGTCTTAGGCATGGGGTAAGCATCTGATTCTGTGTGACTATTTAAATTCCTGTAGTCCACACAGAACCTGGTGCTGCCATCCTTCTTTGGTAACAGCACCACTGGGGAGGCCCAGGTACTGCTGGACTTCTGAATTACCCCTAGTTCCAACAATTCATGTATCTCCTTCCTCAGAGTCTGTTTGACTTTCTCAAGCACCCTATACGGGGCCTGCTTAATAGGCCTTTGGGGTCCCATATCCACATTGTGCTGCACCAGGTGGGTGTACTCTGGTTTCCCAGTGAACATGTTCCAAAACTCCTGCAACACTGCTTGGATTTCTTGAGCCTTGGTAGGAGATAGCTGCTGGGACATTACTACCCCTTTCACTGAGGTGACAGTCCAAGCCTGAGTGAGGATTTCAGTCCCCATATCCCCCTCAGACTCCTCCTGTCATCCACTGCAAATACTCAGCACAAGGCCTCCCTATCATGGTAAGGTTTCATCATGTTAACATGGTACAAATTGTGCCCCTGCCTCCTGCCTAGTAGTTCTACAATGTAGTTAACATCACTGACCTTTCTTACCACCTTGTAGGGTCCCTCCCAAGCTGCCTGCAGCTTGTTCTGTCTGACAGGAATGAGAACCATTACCTGATGCCCTACAGCATACTCTCTAGCTTGAGCATTCCTGCCATACCAGACCTTTGTTTCTGTTGTTGGGCTTCTTACAGGTTTTCCTGGGCCAAACCCATGAGTTCTCTGAGCCTTGTCCTGAGGTTTAGGACATATGCCAAAATAGACACCATGTGGGATTCACACTCACCCTCCCACTCATCTCAAATCAAATCTAGAGGTCCTCTCACCCTATGCCCATACAGCAACACAAAGGGTGGAAAACCTGTGGATTCCTGGGGAACCTCTCTGTAAGCAAACAACAGAGGGGGCAAATATTTGTCCTGCTCACTAATGAACTGGTCTGCAAATGCCCATAGCATCATCTTGAGAGTAGAGTTTAACCTCTCAACAAGACCATTAGTCTGGGGATGGTAGGGGGGGGTCTTTAGGTGCTTCATCCCACAGTGCTTCAACAGACAAGCCAGCAGGTCTGACATGAAATTGGCACATCTGTCAGTCAGTACTTCTTTTGGGAAACCTACCCTGCTGAAAATCTCTAAGAAAGCATTTTCCATCTTTTCTGCCTCAATGGAGGACAGAGCCACTCCCTCAGGGTAGCTGGTACCATAATCTACCACCACTAGGATATACTTTTCCCTTGTGGAACTTGGGGTACTCAGAGGCTCCACAATATCCATAGCGACCCTCTGAAATGGCTCCTCAATCACAGGCAAAGGCATGAAAGAAGCTTTCACCTTGTCTCCTGTCTTGCCTAACCTTTGGCACTGCTCACAGGTCCTGCAGGACCCTGTTACATCTCTGGAAATCCCAGGCCAATAAAAGTACCGCACAATACGTCTCTTTGTACATTTTATGCTCATATGACCTGCAAAGGAAATATCATTGGCTATGGCTAGAACTGCCAGATGGTAGGCTCTGGGCACTACCAACTGCTGTATTCTCTCATCTTCTAGCCCTCCCTCAGGGGTCTACTCTTTATGCAGTAACCCTTTGTCCCAGTATACAGATTCCCCTTTCCTTTGAGAATCAGGTGCCTCACTGGCTACCTCCTTCAGGCCTTGTAATGTAGGGTCTGAGAGCTGAGCCTGTCTCAACTCTGTCTTTGTAACCCTTCCCAGCTCCTCTTCCACAGGAAGTCTGGTATTCTCTGACAGTAGTACTTCACTGCCAGCCTGGGTACTACTAGTCACCTCTGCCCTTGCGGTCACTCTGTCCAAGGGAACATCAGTACCCACAAGCAGCTGTGGTTCACCTTCACTCTCACTGCTACAGGGTAGCTCTCTCCCTGAAGTAACCACCTCACCAGTCCTGGCTGCAAGTATGCGGTCTGTCTGGACCCCCCCCCCCAGGCTACCAGACCCACATGCTTGTCTCCAAGCATGTAACTGCATGCACACACAGTACCACATTATCAAACTCATTCCCTATCAGAACATCTGCAGGGATACCCTCAAACACACCTACTTGCTGGCTTCCTTTTCCACCCTCCCAGTCAACGTGAACTCTAGCCACAGGTATTTGGAATGGGGTCCCTCCTAAAGCTCTGACTAGAGTAGACTGCCCAAGCAAGTAGTGCTCCACTATAACCACTGCAGGTTTCACAAGGTTAGTTCAGGGTCTGTTTCTGTCTTAGCAGTGGCCTCTTTCCCACCCACTAAGATAGGATATAACCTCTTGTGGTAGTTTGGTACCCTTGTCTTGAGACAACTTACTGCTGACATTCTGTCATTCCCACTTACTGACTCCCACATTTTGTTCCTCACCTTGCCTCTGTGGACATCTATATGCTACATGGCCCCACTGGTGGAATTTAAAACATTTGACCCTTGGTCCTGGACATGTACCTGGACTAGTGGCTTCCCCTGCTACTGGAGGACTCTGTTGGGACAGTCTGGGCTGCCCACAATGGGTTCCCTTAAACCCATGAGCAGCACGGGGTATCCCTTTCTTGTGCAGTGATGCCCTGCTTGCTAGGTATAGGTCTCCCTTCTTCCCCAACTCATCTGCAGTATTGCATTGTCTATCAGATAACCAGATTCTCATGTCCTCAGGCAAAGTGCTAAAGGCTTGTTCCCTCACCAAAAGGTCTGTCAGCTCTTCAAAAGTGGTGATCTGACGTCCACTCGCCCACCCATGAAAATAAGTGCTTACTTCAGCAATATATTCACACACACTTTCATCTGCCTTGTGTCTATGCTCACAAAACTTTTTCTATAAGCTTCAGGTGTTATCTTAAAGTATTCTAAAAGACAGTTTTTTAAATATTATAATTGAAGCAATCAGTGTCAGACAATTTAGAAATATCAGTTACAGCTTTACCATGGAGCAAGAGGGTCAGGAACCATACTCAAAGCACTTGGTCAACATTATACTGTTTACATACCCTTTTAAACATATGAATGAAACTATCAAAATTATCCCCCTCTGTAAATTGTGGAAGAAATTTATTGACCTTTGTTGCTTCTGGGGTTCAGTTGCTCCCTTCCCCATTACATCCATGACTCTGGAGAAGAGTCAGCATTTCCTTTACATGTTGCCTCTGCCTCTCATTCCCCTCAGCTTCCAGGGTCGCACTTTCTCATTTTCCACAACCTCTAGATGTCGCAGTTTCTCATTTTTCTCAGCCTCCAGATGTCTCAGTCTCTCTGCTGCCTCTATTTCCAAATGCCTGGCCTCCAGCTCAAGTCTATTTAACTCCAGATGGATTTTTAAGTCCTCTGTGGAAAGGTTGAACTGTCCACTTTTGTGAGAGTTGTACATCTCCAAGGCCAGCCTGGCTGTCCTTCTGATTACTGGTCTGCGAAGCAGCTGTGCCCAAAGCTTCAGTCATTTCTGCCTTAGTCAGGTTGGCATACACCAGTCATTTAGCCTGGAACATCTCAGCCAACTAGTTCTTTGTCAACTTACCATACTCCTCTGCTTATATGCTTGCTTGTTCTCCCTGACTAGGCTAACAAAAAAAAAAAATTGTGATATGAACTCTGAATGTTCACTGAGTAGATGATTGAGAGTACAAACACCTTCAGCGACCACTGTACACAGGCTACAGGAATTAAATATCCACACCACTACAAGTCAATTAATATGTGATGTGGCTATCCCACCACCGAATCAATATGTGATGTGGATATCCCACCACTTTCCACCAATTAATATGTGATGCCCCTGCATTGGTCCAGTAATCAAGGAGCTTCAGTCCTCACCACTGGCAACAGCTAGGGGATATACACACTGGCAGGATGATGAGTACACACACAGTAAAAAGAGCACATGTAGATCACAGTCAGTCTGGGGCTGGTTTCTCCCTCTTTCTCCAGATCCGCAATAAGACTCCCAACTGGCTCAGGTATACGGTTAAGATCTCAGCTGAACTAAGAATGCACTTGTGAAACATATAATGGATCCTGAGGGACACTCCCTCTCATGTGGGGTATTACAACGCCTACATGACAATATAGTAGGGGTGGAGATATGATGACTGACAGAATGGAACTTGATTGGATATTAAGACTACAAGCGGATAAATATCCAGGTTTAAATGGATGTATACCCTTAAAACCAGATGGGAGGAGATTGAAGAGATGATTTTATCGCTCTATTCCATGAGTATGTTAATTGATTGGATAACATATATATATATATATATCTATATATATATATATATATATATATATATATATATATATATCTATCTATATATATATATATATATATATATATATATATATATATATATATATATATACACACACACACACACACACACACACACACACACACACATAAACTTTTTAACCAAAGCCTATCTGCAGATTATGTCCCCATATCTTGGTACAGTGTGGTAGCGATGGCTCTATAAAAGGTGGATCCAGCTGAAACCCTGGAAACTCCAGACCCTTAAGCATTACAAGTCTTATCTGTAAAGCCATGCAGTGCATCATTACCTACCTCATAAATCACAATATCACTTTTTGTCACAATATCAACAATTTGATTTAGGATAAACCCACAATAATTTCACTTTGTAAAGCAAATGTCATGCTTGTTAAATCTTATAAGCTTCTTTGAAAAAGTTATAAAGATGGTAGATAGTTGATACACTGTTCATGCTTCCTATCTTGATTTGGCCAAGACATTTGACACCATATCACATGATAGAGCTGTAAATAAGCTTATGGTCTTAAACATTGATTCCTATGTGACACGATGGATAGCAACTGGCTCAGGCACAGAATGTATGTTGTAAGGGTTGGTAACAACTTTTTAGTTAGAGTGAAGGTGACCAGTACTATGCCCCAGGGATCTATGTTGGACCCCTGTTAGAAAAATATGTATTCATGTATATGTTTAGTGCTTATTAAGAAATAAGAAAGATATAATGCATTTTATTCTATTAATGTTATGACTAGAAAAATGAATTCATATGAAACTGCAAGAAGCTTTTGGAAACTGTAGTGTGCCTTTTTGCAAGTTGGCCTCTGACCCCAGCAGCTGCTAGCTCAGCAAGAATTAATGTTTATGCTTCTCACAAGTGATTATATGCTGGGTCAGGAAATTAAATGTGTGAAATAATGAGAATCTTCTGCTCTTTCCTGCTTGAGCAATCAACCTTGTATATGTTGCTAGATAACGCACCGGCTGCAAGGAAGAAGTGATAACATGTAAGAAGAGAAATGTATTGAGAACTGTATCTACTATTATGTTCGAATTAATGTAGAACCTTGAGTGGAAACTTTTGTAAAAGGGTATTGTAACTAACCAGGTGGCTAGCAAGGCCATGCTGTTTACCAGAAAAACTTTTGAAGCAAAATGTAGTATCAGCATTTTAGATGAATAGAATATTGTAAACTAAAGTGATGTAAAACCCCTTGTGACTGACTACGTCAGCCTGGTGGGTTAATACTAGTAAGAAATACTATAAAAGTTGTGTTCTTCCTGTTTCATTCAGACAAAATTCTGTACTTGTACGTTTTTTGCCTCCTGGTGTACACTAGTAAAGAACCTGAACCTCCTGTGTATTGATCTTTTTATTACAGTATTTTTCATTTAACAGATTGGTCCTTCGGACCGGAATCCCTCAGAAGCTGCGGATCAGAGCGTAGTGGTGGTCGAAGTCTGTATGCAGGAGAAGATATCGAAATGGTTCTTCTTGAGTGAAAAGACCTCTGACTGAATTGTCGTTTAAAGAGGCTGGCCACTTTCTGATCTGTGGCTGAAGAGCGGATCTCCACTTCGAACTGTGACTGCTCAATGCCGGAGGCTCAGGTAGGGAGACTTTTTGCCTTTTTTCTGTTTTAGATCAGGGACTAGGTTACAGTAAATATTGTTTTTTTTTTTTGTCAGATTTGTCATACAGATCAGGGACAAGAAATGTTACTGTTTATTTGGTCATAGATCAGGGTAACAGAATAAGGTAGGCAGTTATTCTAGATAAACTGTGAAAGGAACTGAAGTTGTGGTACCACGTGGTAAAAGGGTTATGTAGACTTTATTAACATGGGAAATCAGTGCACTAAAACATCACGAGACCCGCCCCTAACCGAAGACGCAAAATATATGCAACTACAACGTACAGATAATGTCAGATATTATGCAAAATGGGTTAAGAAATATGAATTTGATGGGAAATTAGACAAATCTTCGCTTGTTAAACTTCTTAAACAGCTTAAAAGTGATACAAAAGGTCAGGCAAGAAAACAATGACAATTAGGCATTCCTCAGGCACACGGGTGGATTGAGGAAGCAAACCGTAGGGAACAAAAGAGTAATAATTCAAAGGCATTGTTTTTAGACAAAGAAGATAATAATATAGTAGTAGCAACGGCTCCCCCCCCACTCCCTTTTTCAGGATATGAAGCGGGTGGACAAGCTGGTCCACCTCCGCGGTATCCTGATGTCTCAGTGAAACCGAAATCGTTTGTTAGAGATCCCATTGAAACTAGGTCCCGAACACGTAAAACACAGGGGGACATAGAATCATATCAAATGGAGAGAAATTTACAAGCTGAGAGTGAGGAAGAAATATGTCCACTTATAGAGGTACCAAATCCTCAGGCAGGACAGGTTGGACAGGACCCAACCCTCTTGGTATATAGGCCGTGGACACCGGAGGATATCCGGAAGGCTACTGAGGGAATTCCCCATCTAAAAGTTAATTTTACAAAATTCCTAGAAGATTTTACAAGGCATGAGGTTAAGTTACCAGTTAAATGGGGAAGAAGTAGAAAAGTAGTTAGACAAATTGTAGGTCCAGATTGGCACATGATTAGTGGCACCTGGAATCCTCGTAATACAGAATTTAAGCCACTCCCACATAGTGACGCAGAACTTGACAATAGAGTGAAAGGCCTTACAGACCGAATCTCTGAGAAATGGAAACCTAGAGCAGACTGGACTTGTATTAATCAATGCATACAGCAAGAAAATGAAACAGTAGATGGGTACTATGCCAGATTATTAGAGTGCTTTAACAATCATAGTGGCATGACAGTTCCCGAAAATCAAACAAATGATTCCCCTTATGAACAATTGAAAAATGCATTTTTAAAAGGTTGCATTGCACCTATTAGTAGCTTCATTACGAAGCATATGATAGGTCATAAAACAAGTAGGTTACAAGCCTTACTTGAATATGCTAGACATGCTGAAAGACATTTTAATAGCAAAAGAAAAGAAGCAAGTCTTCACTGCTGAAGACGGAGCTGAAGTTTATGTATTACAGTCTGGTAAAAAGGGTAAGAAAAATGCACAGGGAAATAAACAGTCTGACAAATGGTCAGAGGACTTTGAAGAAAGGAAAAAGAGAGGTGAATGCTTTAAGTGCGGGAAGAAAGGACATCTAGCTAGGGATTGCAAACAAAATAAGAAGGTAACCACAGAGGATAAGGAGATGAGGACTGACTATATGATGGTGAAGATACACCATACGAGAGTCAGAAATCATCGGGAAAAGACAATAAAGAGAGGACAAATGTAAATGTGATAGAAGGAGTAGAGGAAGTGCAAGTAGACATGGAAGATGAAGAAAATGAGGTTTTAGATTTAGCATTATTGAGCCTAGAGCTCTACCTAGCAGACACAAAACTGGAAGTTACACTTCTGGTGGAGGGGAAGGAAGTTAAATTCCTGTGTGATTCAGGAGCGTCACGGACTCTGATACACCCCTCCAAGTTACTGGAACATTCAGAATCACCTGATTATATATTAGTGAAAGCTGCAAATGGACAGCTATACCGGGAACCACTTTCCCATGATATAGCAATAACTGACCCTGTTTCAGGGATGACTCAAAGGAGTAAAATTGTTGTTTCTGCAAAATGTCCAGTGAACCTATTAGGTAGGGACCTTATGCAGATATTTGGCATAGCAGTAGTTCCGACTATACAGGGTATGGAGGCACAGTGACAAATGGATACTTTTGTGGTGCGATCGGAGGGTGAGACTTTTAACTGGTACAGCCAGGACTTAGTTACGACTGGTCCAGGGGCAGTGACCGAGGAACTGATGAACGTAGCCATCAGTAAATCCCCCTCCCTTGACACTGACAGACAGCATTTGTTGCATTGCACTCTGTATTACTGTAGCACACCAGGACCTGATAAGGAATATGAGCAAGAATTGTTCAGAAATCGTGCAAACAGATTAGTGTTACGTAATCTGTACTGGGATACTGAGGGAAACAGTGTTGTTAGCTGTTCATTATCTCAAGAATTCCTTGCACTATACAAATCTAATCGATTACCACATGTCAGTTTAACTAAGAACAAAAATGTAAAATGGGCAGACCTAGGAGAAAAGGTAACGAGATGGGAGAAACAAACTGATTTAGAATTATCAGAGCAGGGAATACAGAAGCAAAAACTGAATTGGTTAACACAGGCACACCCAGCTGTACACTTGCAGTCTAGCGAGGACAGCTGATTAGCATTCTTATTAGAAGAAGAGGAGAAAGCCTTATGTAACATACCAAAGATTCTTTGGTCAACAGGCAAGTCAGATGTAGGACTTATTCGAACAGCAGGACCAGTTACTATTACACCAAAGTCAGCATTCAGACCACAGAAGAGACAATATCCTTTGAGAAAGGATGCAGAGATAGGAATCAAACCTATAATAGCAGCATTACTTAGAGAAGGAGTACTGGTAGAATCTCCTGATTCACCATGTAATACACCCCTATTTCCTGTTAAAAAGGCAAATGGGGAATGGCGTATGGTTCAGGACTTACAGGCTGTAAATAATGCAGTAATACCTAGAGCACCTACGGTGCCAGATCCACACACTTTGTTAAATGATTTGAAACCTCATCAAAAATATTTCTCTGTGGTATCAGCAATGCCTTCTTTTCAATACCTATACATCCTGATAGCCAATATTGGTTTGCATTTACATTTCAGGGGAAAAGGTATACCTATAATTGACTACCACAGGGATATTGTGAGAGTCCAACAATATTCGCACAAGAAATGGCTAGTAATTTGGCAGGATTCACCCCACCGGGGGGTAGTCAAATTCTACTTTATGTAGACAACATCTTGCTAGCAACCCCCACCCAGCAGCAATGCAGGGAGGATACCATAGCACTGTTACAATTCTTAGCAACACAGGGACACAAAGTAAACAAAAGCAAACTACAGCTTTGGAGAAAACAAGTTAGATACCTAGGATATGTAATATCCAAAAAAGGTAGAATATTAGATGAGGATAGAAAAACAGCGATTTTACAAGCACCCAAACCAGCGACCAAGAAGGAAATGATGTCCTTCCTGGGAACAACTAACGTCTGCCGGAGTTGGATACCAAACTATGCTTTGGAATCTGCTCCACTGACCAACCTCATATACAAAAAGCTGATGGCAGCACAGGATTTATTACAATGGACACCTGAAGCAGAAATAGCTTTCTGCAGGTTGAAGCAATTGATAGCTTCTTCATTAGTCTTAGGACTACCAAACTATCGTAAACATTTCTTTCAAACTGTAGACTGTAAGCAAGGATATATGACATCAGTGTTGACACAACAACATGGGGATAAGCAATGCCCCATAGCTTACTATTCATCACAGTTAGACCCAGTGGCATGATCCTTGCCCCACTGTGTGCAAGCAGTGGTTGCAGCTGCAATGGCAGTACAGGCTTCAGCCTCAGTGGTGTTATTCCACCCTCTCACATTGAAAGTGCCTCATGTGGTTGCGATAATTTTACTGCAAGAAAAGGTAGCTTATCTTTCTCCTGCTAGACACCTTTCCTGTATGACTATACAGTTGAGCCAACCTCATATGACAATTGAATGATGCACGACATTAAATCCATCAACTTTGCTCCCAACTCCTCCGGATGGCACACCACACAGTTGCCTGCAGGAAATTGAGCAGAAAACATTACCCAGACAAGATCTCACGGATATTCCCTTGGATAAGGCCGAGGTGGCATATTACGTGGACGGCTCAGGAAAATCTAGTGGGGTATGCAATAGTTACAGACACTGAAACCTTAGAAGCCCAATCCTTACCACATAACTTGTCTGCACAAGCAGCAGAATTGATTGCCTTAACACGAGCTTGTACCTTAGCAAAAGACAAATGTGTAAACATATATATTGACAGTCAGTATGCTTTTTCTACTGTACATGTTTTTGCACAGCAGTGGAAAAATAGAGGGATGATAACATCTAGTGGTAAACCAATTAATCATGCGCAATTTATTTTAGAATTGTTAGAATCTATTCAGTTACCTACTAAAGTAGCTATTTGCAAATGCGTAGCTCATACGAAACAGCAGGACAGAATTTCAAAAGGTAAAATGAGAGCTGATGCAGCTGCGAAGCAAGCAGCTTCAGACTCAGAAACTTTACTTTTAGACGAGGAATTACAACCCTCTGAAATTTTAGACCTAGAAATGTTAAAAACAATGCAGACGCTTACTACAAAAGCAGAGAAACAAAAATGGGAAAAACGAGGAGCAATCCTTGAAAAGAGGCTGTACATCTCCGAAGAGAAAAAAACAATTTTGCCGTCTAATTTGTTTAGATATGCAGCTTTGTTGAGCCATGGGCAGTGCCATGTCTCAACAGGGGGGATGGTACAGTTAGTAAATCGAATATTCCAAACATATGGATTCACAAATTACACAAAAAAATTGTGTGTGGCATGTCATATTTGTAACAAACATCATGCACAAGGGGCATTTAAACCTAAACAAGGAAGTTTTCCTACACCGCCATATCCGTTCCATATTATTTGTATAGATTTTATAGAACTGAACAAATGCGATAACAAAAGTACTGCCTTGTCATTGTAGATATGTTTTCTAGATGGCTTTTCCGACCAAGAATCCGGATGCAACAACAGTGGCAAAAGCCCTCATAAAGGAGATTATTCCTAGATTTGGCATACCGGAAAGAGTTTATAGTGACAATGGTACACATTTTGTGAATCAAACCATACAACAGTTGGGACGATTCTTTGGGATTTCCCTTAAGAACCATTGTGCTTATCACCCTCAGTCTGCAGGACTGGTGGAGAGGCACAATGGAGTCCTCAAGAACAAACTTAGAAAGTTAGTCAATGAAACCCAAAAGAACTGGGTGCACTGTCTGCCTCTGGCACTGCTGAGTATGCGAACAGTTCCAAATGCAAAGGGTTTAACTCCTTTTGAAATGGTGTTTCGGAGGGCATATTATGTACCTCAGTGGAAAGCTCTCATGCCTGCAGACCAGGAGGCTGATAGTTCACTAGCTAGTTATATGAGGAAACTGTTAACAAATAAATCTCTCTTGCAGTTTAACTCTTTTTCAGATAAAGAACAGACCAGACCATTGGAAGCGATTCTAGCCCCGGGGTCCTGGATCTGGGTGAAGGTAACAAAGAGGAAGAACTGGGCAAGCCCGAAGTGGGAAGGACTGTACCAGGTACTGCTGGCCACGCCTACTGCAGTCAAAACCGCCAAAAGGTCATCTTGGATCCATTTGACGCACTGTAAACCGGTAAAGAACTTTCTACTTGATAAGAACATTGTAACTGTTATGCAACAAGAACAAAATGGCCAAGGACAGAAATACAGACCAACCTCAGAAATGTTACATAATCATCTTATTGAGTGTACACTTATTAACTGTACTTGTGATGATTTTCTTTTTGTTGTGGTTCTTCCTTTCTTCAACCACACAAGTAAAGTTGGATAAACGTGATGAATCACCCATAGACTGGCATCCAAACTTTAACACATACCTAGCAATTAAACGTGTATATGCTGAGACTATGAACATTTCAAACTGCTGGGTTTGTACAGCTATACCAACAGCATATGGGGGACTACTAATGTCCGCTGTTCCTTTAGGGATCAATGAGACTTGGGAAAATTTACTTTTTGACACAGGAACTATGAGATCACAGGATAAAATAGCATTGTATTTACCTGTTACACAAAAGGGGATTGTGTGTTTTTTCAAAAATTATACTCTCCAGGTGGGTTGGAGTAACTGTAACATAACAATATCTTATAAATGTTATATTAAGACTAAAACTGGGGGTACCGTTTGCAATATTAACTATGATTCATATTTGAACTCAATGAAAACGACATTGAATGAAGTACAAAGAAATCCTGTATTGATTAAACAATTGTCAATCATAGATAAGAAAATGTTTCATGCAGGGCTAGTGCGTATTAGCACTAAAGTCGAAAACTGTTATTTTGTGTGTGGGAAAAAGGCATACAAATGGCTACCTGAGAATTGATCCGGCAGTTGTTTTTTGGGCTACCTGGTTCCGGCTTTACGACACACTGCGGAATTACCTCTGGGTAAAATACGGAACGTGAGAGATGTTTCCAAGAAAACCAAAGATCCAATTGAGAAACCTGTGAATCCAGTAGGGCGAGTTGAAGCAGGTTGGAAAGACCATAATTCCGTGAAGGACAAAGACAAATTGACTCATATGGACTTGAGTGACAGTGTTATATCTTGGGCAGGTATACTCCCAGTGTATGGTGCAGTCAAATCGATTTGGGAGCTGAGAAAACTGTCGAAACTTCTCAAAGTAATGAGTAATGCAACTTTTTCTGCTCTTGAATTAGTGACTGATGAACTGAATGCCATGAGAACTGTTGTGTTGCAAAATCGGATGGCTCTTGACTTCACCCTAGCGGCGAGAGGTGGTACATGCACGCTTATCAAAGAAGAATGCTGTGCATATATTCCAGATAATAAGCATGAAATTAATAACCATCTGGAGGTGATTCAGCAAGTGTCGGCCATGACCAAACCAGGCCCAAACCCTCTGACGGATTTTTTCCAGAATCTGTTTGGGGGGGGGGGTTCCATCCTAATGAATATTCTGATTGCCATTTGTGTGGGTTTACTCCTATTAGGAGCATGTGTTTGTTGTGGAATCCCCTGCATGAAAAGATTAATTCAAGATTTTATAGATATGTCTGTCTCTAAAACCTTGTATCAAGACATTGAACCTGAGGAATTGGTTCCAAATGAAATTCTCCTTGAAGTCTAAACTGAATGACTCTCTTAACTGCAAATCCTAAGTGGAACAGGTTAGGAGAAGAAATAAGACTGTTTTCACTTCTGAGAATAGAATAAAAAGTATTAACAGGGGGGAATATTAGAAAAATATGTATTAATGTATATGTTTAGTGCTTATTAAGAAATAAGAAAGCTATAATGCATTTTATTCTATTAATGTTATGACAAGAAAAATTAATTCATACGAAACTGCAAGAAGCTTTTGGAAACTGCAGTGTGCCTTTTTGCAAGTTGGCCTCTGACCCCAGCAGCTGCTAGCTCAGCAAGAATTAATGTTTATGCTTCTCACAAGTGATTATCTGCTGGGTCAGGAAATTAAATGTGTGAAATAATGAGAATCTTCTGCTCTTTCCTGCTTGAGCAATCGACCTTGTATATGTTGCTAGATAACACACCGGCTGCAAGGAAGAAGTGATAACATGTAAGAAGAGAAATGTATTGAGAACTGTATCTACTATTATGTTCGAATTAATTTAGAACCTTGAGTGGAAACTTTTGTAAAAGGGTATTGTAACTAACCAAGTGGCTAGTAAGGCCACATTGTTTACCAGAAAAACTTTTTAAGCAAAATGTAGTATCAGCATTTTAGATGAATAGAATATTGTAAACTAAAGTGATGTAAAACCCCTTGTGACTGACTACGTCAGCCTGGTGGGTTAATACTAGTAAGAAATACTACAAAAGTTGTGTTCTTCCTGTTTCATTCAGACAAAATTCTGTACTTGTACGTTTTTTGCCTCCTGATGTACACTAGTAAAGAACCTGAAGCTGAACCTCCTGTGTATTGATCTTTTTATTACAGTATTTTTCATTTAACAACCCCCATGTCTAGCTGTTATTTCTCTGACTTCAGAATTGATAACACTGATCTCTGGTTAATCAGATTTAAGGATTACTGCAAGCTGGGTGTAGTTGTCAAGCCAACCCAAGAAGCTGGGTGTAGTTGTCAAGTGACCCCAAGATACATATACCTTTCAAAATGAATTAACTTAAGTCGACAGTTGGTGCACCATAAAAGGACTTAAACTAATCATCAAAAAATGTAGTATTTTACCTTTTTGGAAAGGCCCCCCACACCCACCACTAACTATATATACTAATATATATATATACTAACTCCAGGATCGCACTACAGTGGGGAAAAGGGCATATACCTTTTACTTTAATGTGTCATTGTTATGAGTTTCAGTCAAATGAGTTTTCAGTCTTTTGGTCTTAATCAAATGAATTTCAGTCAAATGAAATTTAGGTCATATGAAGTAGACCCATACATATATATATATATATATATATAGATATATAGATATATGTGTGTGTGTGTGTGTGTGTGTGTGTGTGTATACATATATTTATACATAAGCTTACATATATTTACACACACACACACACACACACACACACACACACACACACACACAGACACACACACACATATATATATATGTGTGTGTGTGTGTACATATATTTATACATAAGTTTACATATATTTACATATCTATAGTGAGATAGGGGTGAGAGATAGCTCAATACGTATGCCAGAGTAAATGCGCATAAATAAGATTATTTATCTTTGAATTTTTTACTGGCTTCTTTATAGTATTGAGGGATCATGCTACAGCTGGAATACAACGTACCATAACATTCAATGCCTTATTTTCTGCAAGAAACTATGAATCAGTTTATACCTGTAAAGATATTCAAAGAGAAGAGTAGTAGTTTTCATACATTTCCTCCCACATTTAATTGCAAAGTAAGCATAATACTCTTATGATTGTGATTGTCTTCAAAATTAAAACATCACTTTTAAGACTCACAAGAATAATTACTAAGAACTGTCAAGGTACTTGTTATTGTTCAGATCTTTTTATACTGAGGAGATGTTTATTAGCAAAGACTATTTAAATTATCAGCAAATTTCTCTGCCACTCTTCCATTGTAATAATTAACCACTGTGTTTTCTTGTGTGTTGTAGCAAACAGATGAGGACAATAGTGTCTAACATATATTATTTTCATTTGAGAACTTTAACATCTATTTATATACTGATTTTTATTTTGTGTAATTCTGTGTATCACATTGGTTGCTCATATTTACATCAATTTTCTTAGGTGATAGCTCTTAGCCTTCCAAAACTCTTTTTTTCTGCATTTCAGATCATCTGATTTCATGAAATGTAGTAAGTATACTACTATTATGGAATAAGGGCATTTTTTCAGAATAATTTTTGAACAGTGTAAAATAATCACATATCATTGGAACATTTTAGAGGTTGGAAGATCTCTCTTCCCCCATTCACTTCTTTACATTGGCATTGTAGGTAGGCATCTGTGATAGTACTTCTCACAAGCTCTATAGGTTCATAGGTTCATAGGTGTTTACTAGGCTAACAACCACAAGGGCCTTTTTAAGTCTAGCCATGCATCTTGAATCACTGACAAGTTCTTATACCCCTGATAAGTATAAGCGTGGGCCTAGGAGATGAACCATTTACAGGCTACCTGTGCCCATTAGAGACATAGGTGCCAAACCAGGGATGAATTTCTGATTTCCCATCCAATTGTCCAAGCTGCACTTGAATTGGGTTGGGGAGGAGCTCTGTTTCACATGGATGGGGAGCCTGTTCCATAGACATGGTAGTCTCTGGGATACATACCTATCTCTACAGCAGGCCCTATTTATATCACAGGCAAGCTTTAAGCCTTTAGAATGGGTAATCCTGGTGCTGTTTGTTTTGTGGATATGCAGAAGGTCCATGAGAGTTGGCTCTGAAAATGCTCTGTATGCCAGGCATAGATCACCCCTCAAAAGCCTGTAGGAGACAGAATACAGGGACAGGGTCTTGAGGCGGTTTACATAGGATATTTTACTTACACCCTGTAATCTTTTAGTGCTTGTTTGACTTGCTTGCTGTTCTCTGCCTGACTATTGCTGATCTCTGCACTTGATTTTGAATTGAAATTTTTCATTTAAGGTTTGGTTACTTCTTTTTTTTTTTTTTTTATATTTTTCTTATATTGCATTTGTTTTGTTTTATTTTTTTTTTCTTTTGGAATTTCAAGAGGTTTTGGTTAGGGTCAGATAGAAAAGTTAGAAAATAATTCCTTTGCAGGCAGTGAATAACATCCAGCTAATTAGTAGGATGATCTGAAAAAATGTATTTTTTTCTCACCCACCCACCCAGCTGTTGTAGTACTTGGTGGCTTGGTGGCTTCTGAGTTGCCTGCCCCTACCATAAATCTGATTTTGGACACTCTTCTCAGTCTCATCTCATCAACTTATTCTACTGAGTATGGAGAGATCTGTTGGGAAGGCCCAACCCTTAGTATCTTAAACTTGAATTAACTTCTGTTTCTTCCCTTCCCACTTATGTAAAAACAATTGAACTTTATTCAGCTTCTTTAACTTCATCTGTGTTTCTTCCTACTTTATTACTTTATTTTTTTTTTGTTGCTTGATCTTAAAGTGTTCGGCTGCATTTATTCTGCTGCATTTATTACTGTTTGTTAGTCATCTGATTACATTGTAACTGTTATTCTGAGCCTCTTAGTTTGGATTTAAGCACTTGAGTTTCAAACTTGTTATCTTACACAAGGAAGGTGTGCAATTTACACTCTACATCCTTCTAAGTTGGGAATTGCTGGTTGAAGGCTTATTGTGTCTGTTATTCTAACAGTGTCTTAGTTCTGGTTTAAGCAATTGGTCTTCTGGCCAGGTATTTTACATTAAGAAGGTTTGTGGGAGGAGAAGATAACCTCCCCCCTTCTGAGCTGAGAATCACTGGTGAATCTGACCATAAGGAAGTATTACTTGAAATAAAAATTAAATCTGGGGATCCAGCAAAACCAAAAACCTTTAGGAACGATTCCAAGGATTACTTCTCTCTACTAAGCAACACTTTGGCTAAATTCCAAGCACCCCCAAACCCATTAAACTCCATAGAATACACTTATTTACAAAATCTCTGTACAGCCATATTGATAGCTGTATAGACCATGCTGTACCCCCTCATATTAAGAATAAGACAAACTCAAAAGACAAGCCACCCTGGTGGAATCACACCATTGATCGGTTATACAACAAAAGAAAAATAAATGTTGGCCAAGCGTTGGAGGAACACAGCCATACAAACTAAAAGGCCCCCTGACCAGGCAACTAAGAGGGTTAATTAATACTTCAAAGGCTAAATTTGAATAAATTTAAAGAAAAATAGCTTCTCAGACAAAGGACAACCACAAAGCTTTCTACAGCTATGTCTGTGACCGCAGAGGAAATAGACAACAATACACAGAATTTATTGTAAATGGCATCGCCCACACTGAATGAAAGCCATTACCAACCTTTTAACTGAGAGGTTCAGGTCAAATTTCTCCCCCCAGTAGTCGAAAGGAAATACCATATAACACAATCCCCCCAGCCATTACTAGAGAACAGGTCATTAATGAACTTTCCAAGGCCAAAAACATTGTATCGATAGGAACTGATAACATCCCAGGATGTTTAATAAATAGCATGAAAAATGACCTCTCTGGTTAACTTGAATCACTTTCAACTGGAGCCTTCTGTCAGGTTTTATGCCCAATGAATGGAAGATGGCTACAGTCATTCCCCTGCACAAAGGAGATCCAACCACAGATCCTGGTAACTACAGGCCCATAAGTCTTATCAGCCTCATGTGTAAGGCCATGGAAAGAATCATCATGACATGATAAATGAGGACATGGGTAACCTGCAAATGCTGGACCCATCACAGTTCGGCTTTGTTAAAGGAAGGTCATGCCTTTTAAATCTAGTGCACTTTTTTGAGAGGGTCACCAAAGCATTGATGAAGGTAAGTGCACACAGCTTACTTCGACCCGGCCAAGGCTTTTGATACAATACCCCACTCAGGCATTATAGACAAGCTCACTAATTTAGTTATAAACCCTTTTATTACCCACTGGATAGCCAATTGGTTCACTGATATGACCCAGGAGGTCAAAATAGGTTAGGCCACTGCCAGCAAGAGACCAGTCACTAGCAGAGGCCCCCAAGGTTCAGTATTGGACCTGCTCCTTTTTGGCATCTATTTCTTTGAAATGGAAGCAAATGCTGAAGGTTTATGGTTGACTAAGTTTGCAGATGATAGTAAGCTGGGGGTTATCATCAACTCCCCTGCAGACACTAGTATTCTTCAAGAAGATGAATCTCTGACTAATAAATTATGCCAAACTCAGAAATGCGTAATTGTACCCTTTGGGAATTCAACTATCCTGGCTAATTTCCATGTTGATAATATACCCCTAAGAATTGATTCAGTGGTCAGGGATCTGGGCATGTATATAGACAGTAGCCTTACCTTCGACCACCATGTGGCCACAATGGTGAGGATATCCTTTTATGCCATGCAACTTATAGTTATCAGACCAATCACAGAGTACAGTTCTCCCTTTGGTATGTACCTGAAAAGGCAAATGCAGCAAGTACAGTGACCTCAAAGGTTCCTTACAAAAAGAATACAAGGCATAACAAACCTGCCTTATGTGGAGCACCTTGAAGCCCTTTCCCTCTACTCAATCTCCTATAGATTGCTGAGTGGTGATCAATGCCTGGCTTACAAGGCATCCTCAAACCCCACACTTATGAATCTCCTACATATTCATAACTCAAAATATACCAGAAATATAAGGCTTATGGACCTGAATTTTATCTGTAACTTAAACAGAACATGCTGGAGAGACAGATATGTGTCCCAGAGACTGCCCCTCCTATGGATCAGTCTTCCCATCCATGTGAAGCTGAGTTTGTCTATTATCCAGTTTAAGCACAACCTAGACAAATGGATGGGGAATAGAAAATTTACACTTTGCCTGACAATCATGTCCCTTATGGGCAGATGTAGCTTATACATTCCAGGCCCTCAATGTCCTATTTAGATGCAGGAAATCATTATTCTTTCAGGAAAACCTGACTAGGCTTAGAAAGGCCTCTTGGGTCATTAGCCTAGTAACAGTCTATGACTCTAGGAATCTGCACAGCCCCCACCAAATATTATGTGCATTTGAAACATCTTTTAGGGAAAGGCAATGGAAAGCTCTACTCAGCCCATCAGAGTCACATTTTAAACCTTAAAGACAGTGTTTTAAAGCATGTACTGAAAGGGAATATTGCATTATTAGTCAGATAAAATGTTACAGTTCAATTTGAATAAGCAAAAATAATCATTATGGAAGTACATCTGAGACAGACATACTTTGTGAATGGAAGGACTTAATTTGAACCACAAAAACAGTATGCAATAGAAGTTGTAGGAGTGGTAATCTAGGAATTTGTATAACAACAGTTTACAACGGATATGTTGCAAGGTGAACTCGGCTATGTGCTCATACAAAAACATAGGATAACTAGAGAATGGGAATTACCTGGACAGGCATGAACAGCGTTATATAATTGATAATAACTTTAGTTACAGAATCATTAAGGAGATATTAACATGGAAAGAAAATATTCTCCTCTATCAGTTTTTGGTCTGTCTTCTATCAATTTTTGGTCTGTCCATATCCATCAGAATTTGCAGTTCAAATTTGCCTTTATATTTGAGAGAAAACAATAGATATGGATGGATGGTGCTTTGTGTGAGATTTTAACTATCACCTGCTTCGTTCCATAATGTACATAACTGGGTTTTGGAACAAATTATATATCTTGGAAATATGATATATTTTGTGACTGACATACTAATACATGCTACAGGGTGAAAGAACACAGAGCAATGCAATAGTAAAATATTCTTTGAAAGAAAATAAGAATGGTAGAATAATATTAAGTTCTTCAAAAAAGCATAAATAATTAAAGAAGAATGTTAAGTTTCTATTAATCCTTTTGAATAGCTAGGTACGGAGAGCCGAATCAAAAAGAGTTTGTGCTATCCTGAATTATAAATCCCAAAATCAATAACAACCTTGACAATGTCTACACACAGAAAATTACATTTTTGTAGGACTTAACTGTGAACTATACATTTATAGTCAAATCTCTTCAGAGTATTGAAGGGAGGGGCAAGGACAGAAGGCATTTATCTGCAAGTAAAGCATGTGAAAATCTTTGACAAATTTAAACAAACAGTGGGTTCACCTCCAGTGCTTAAAAAGGTGATGGAGAAACAGAAAAAGTAGTGAATAAAAATGCTCACAATCTATTGGCTACACAGTGAACAGCAGAGCAACAGAGATGGAGTAACACTTAACCGTACTGACCCATTTATTGTTCAGGCACCTCAGCTAAGAGTTTAATTTGATGTAGAATCATAGAGATAAGTGCATAGAATGACCTACTGAATCTTAACAATATAGGAAAAAGCATTTTATGTTAAAGTAATACTGGAACTTATGTTAGCATCATTGATAAAGTTTATATTGGAAAGAAATCAGAAATTCAGGGTGATGTTGCAGAGGTTATTGCTTCTGCCTTATAGCACTTGGTTTTCTTGCTAAATTCCTGGCCACTGTGTCTTCTGTGTGGAGGATTGAGTCATCCTTTTGTCTGAGGGGGGATTCTTAGTGGGTCTCCAGTTATTCCAACATCCCAAAGACATCCCAATAGGTACCATAGATGGTGGTGGAGGTTGGGAGAGATGCATGTTATGTATGGTGAACATATGAGTATATGTCCATCTTGTAATGGACAGACATTTCATCCAGGGTTTGGATTCTATCTTATTCCAATTGCTTCCTGGGATAAGTTCAGACATCTAAATGACCATGATGTGGGTATCCAAAAATGAATGAACAGCTGAATCATGCGTGTGATCTCTCTGTTATTCCACAAACAGAAATAACAAGGAACCTGCCAATGAAGTTGTAGACATACTTGTTATAGTTATTGAAAAAAAAATAAGACTAGAGTGAGTCTTTGGGATTCCTCCTACTAAAGAGGTAATCTACTGGTCATTCCTAAAGTCTGTTAATAAGACAAAATCTGTATATTCTGAAATGGATAAGATTTTATTCTTACTAGTACATTTGTTTTAAAGATGATGGCAGTGGACAAAGTGGTTTTAAGAATTCAAATTGTAACAGTAGTTTGTGTGGAGACTAGTTAAACAGATTTTTAATAAAGAAAAATAACATGGATGAGCCTGAATCATATACAAATTATCTATTTGTTTGTCTGCTTGTTTGTTGTAGCACGTGTTAATGATGGCAGCACACACCAAAAGATAAGGGAGTTGTCTGAATAACAAAGAAGGAACAAAAGACTCCTAGGATATATCTAGTCCAAAACTAAATGAAAATGTTATGGTAACAAGTCAATCAACTTAAAATATAGAAATAAAAAAAAATAATGTGTGGGGGACAGATTGTCCGAAGAATATACTATTTGGAGACAGAAACTGATGTGTTATTCCAGGAGAATAAGAAATGTATATTGAGGATTCCTCCAGGTACCATACAGGAATAAATAAAAAGACAAAAATCATTCCCGGAGAGTCATAAAAACGGTGGCCATGATCATGGCTAAGCCAGCACTATCTACAGTGTGTGCATATTGAGCAGCAATGCTAATTGTAAATGCAAGTGGCCAGGCCAGGGTGCACAATAAACAGTCTCTTGTCATGGCCATAGCACAGCCTCATGGTTACATCATGTTTGTTCACTTGACAGCCATAGTTAAGTAGGATCAACAGAGGCAAACACTGATGGTGCACAAGCACGTCTAGTAGTTATTGCAAATTCACATGCATAGGTTAACAATACTAATGCAATGTATGGCAATATATATATATATATATATATATATATATATATATATATATATATATGTGCTCACACACCCACGCCCCCGCCCACACACACACACACACACACACACACACACACACACACATACGTACACACACATATACAAAGTAATGAGCAATGAAAGGAAAATATCACTGATGGCTAAGAGTAGAGTAGAGATTATACTATAGCAACAGATTCCACAGAAACGTAGAGGAGAAAGTGCAAAAGGAGATGCACAACAAAGCACTGACAGTAAAGCAGAATGGAGAACGTGCTACGACAATGCATGAAAGTAGAATAATGCAAAATTTAAACAGTAGAGGTGGGATACAGTAATGTAATATGATGTACCGACCTGCACCAGTCTTGACATCATTGCTTTGTGACCAGTGGGCCAGTGTTATAATCTTACCGTCATTAAATAAAAAATATGATACTGTCAGGGGAGTCTAGCCATAAATGCTGTTCACATGCCAGAATATCCTAAAAAACAAACCAAAGAAGCCTCATTGTAAAAAAGGTGAGTATACATCAAATACTAAACAGATAAACAAACAAACAACTCAGGTCGCAAAGGAAAATAAGGATGATTACAACAACTTTAATATACATAGGAGGTAACAGAGAGCTTTCACAAGATATGCTTCATTTAGTATAAAATGCTTCTACAGTCAACCGATTTTTTATAAAACTTCCATAAATCACCTTGTATGACAAAATAACTCCACTGGTTAATTAATAAGACCTATATATATACATATATATATATATATATATATATATATATATATATATATATATATATATATATTATATACATGCATATATGACAGTGAATATAGACATAAGAAAATATAATAACTATAAATAAAGAAATTACATTATCAGTTAATATATTTTTAAACTAATCATACCACTTAATTCTGGATAGGTATCTGCTCTAAGTATATCTATCCAGCAACATTCATCATTTTCCATTTTAGTGACTAAGTCACCACCTTTCTTATTTTTCAAAAACTATGCATCGCCATAAATTTAAAGCTATGTTATCATCAGTTTCAGATATGTGTTTAAACAAAGCATTAATAATAATTCTCCTTCTGATATCAGATGTATGATGGTAAATGCATTATTTTAACTAATGGATGGATTTTTCTTCACTGTGTACTGATTACACAGTGCCAAATAATTTATATTCTTAGAACACAGCATGTAATTTACATGAATAAACAATATTAGTAAAAGGGTGTTTAAAGCAATTATCCTTTATAATATATTTACCAAAACAACATTTATTACATAAAAACTACCTTTCCCCTGGCTAGTTCTATTTTGTACAAGTTTATTCTGTTCTTTATAACATAACATATGTTTCAAATTACATGCTTTTCTATAGCCAAATAATGGCTGATTAGAAACAACATCTTCAGGTAGTTTTAGCACATGTAAAATATGCCAGTGTTTTTGGATGTTCTCTTTTATATGGTCAGTGTGTCTATTATAAGTAAGAGACATCTGATTTGCCTGTTTTCATCCCTTGGTATGTTGGATTATATATAATCTGAAATTGTAGGTTTAGCAATATCATGGCTCTGTGTCAGAACTTAAGTCTTCTCCTCAAGCAAGCATGTTCTTTTATGAACTCTTGCTTGAAAGTCCAACACCAAATTATCTAACCATTGTTCTAGGGCATTATTGTTTAATGCAATCTCACTAGATGCAACATCTGACCCCTAGCTATGTTGTGGAACATTACAGGAGGATGCATACTTATTATGTGAAGATATGTGTACTCTGATATTAACTAAACCAGTGACAGATTTTTCAAGATGAATATCAAGAAACTTCATCTCCATCTGTGCGCACGATATCTTAAATTAAAAAAAAAATAAATTTTAGATGTCTGATAATATAAAAATTCAGCAATATTTACTGTATTATGATCCCATAAAATAAACATGTCATCAACTTGCTCATAGGAAAGTACACTAGTTAAAATGTATTACTTGAATCAAACACATACTTCTTTTCCCAAGTAACCAATACTAAATTATCATATGTATTGCCTCCTGATGTGTCCATTGTTACACTCTGATTCTGTAAATAATACATAACTTGAAATAAAAATATACTATTATTCAATATAATAGATAAGAAATCACAAATAGTATACATTTTCAAATGGGATGTGTAAGATTGTTCTTCCCTGTATTTTCTCAATCAATATCAATATCATTAGATATGGCCGTAAAAATGATTTAACATCTAAAGAAATAAAAATATAGGATACATTAATATTAACTGACTACCATCGATACAGAAGCTTAAGAAAATCAATGCTGTCTTTCACATCTGCAGATTGATGGCATAGCTATGGGCACTTCCTGTGCCATTAGCTATGCCAATATGGTCTTAGCTCAGTGGAAGGAAACTCTGATTCTGAATATGAATAAGTTTTCTCAGCTCATATGGTTTTATCGACATTTTGTTAATGACATTTTTATAATTTGGAGAAGTTCAGTTCAGGACTTGCAGGCCTTCGTTGGCCATTTACATACTATGACTTCTTTTTTTGAAATTCTCTCTGCATTATTCAGCCAGAACCATTGAATTTTTAGATGTCCATTTCAATAAATCATCAGATGGTAAATTTAATGCAGAGTTATTTAGAAAAGGATGCTATAGGAATACTTTCTATACAGATGGAGTACACATCTGAGCAGAGTAAAAGGCCAAAGTATGCATATCTCCAGACTGAATGCGAGTGATGATAGTTTCAATAGAGACCTAGGTTTGCGTAAAAGTAATTTTAAAGAAAGAGGCTACAGAGATTCAGAAGTTAATCAGATACTCTCACAAGTTCCACCCCTTAGAGGCAATAGAGACAAACCATATTTTTCTGGCAGTGATGGCAGTAACAGCAACAATGATATGGTTATTGATAAACAGGGCAAGAAATGTGTTACCACACCTATATTTTATACCAATAATGTGAACCAAGTCACTAATATTTTTCATAAACTTTGGCCTGTGTTAATGATGGATGAGAGAATTAAGGAATTTGTGGGTGGTGTACCCCATTTCTGTTTTAAAAACAGAAAATCAATTTATTTATTTGCTTATTTATTTATTTATTGATTTATTTATTTATTTATTTGACATTTGTTGACTGGGTTAGTCCATCTGAGCTTGCACCCTTTTTCAGTGGAGGCCTGAAGAAAAAAGCTCCATAGTACAAATTATACAAGTATAAGAATCAGGGGACAACATTTTGCAAGTAAAAAAAAAAAATCACAGTTCAAATAGTGATTCACAGATCCACATTACAAAATATATAAGTATAAAATTCAAAGGACATGTTGTGCAGGTGAGAGAATTATAGTACAGAAAAACATATTCACAGTACAGATTATGCTAGTGTAGAATTAATATCCGTAAGTAGAAAAAGATATAAATGTTAAGGTAAGACAGATGACCAAATGTAGCACTAGAAGAAATGTCAGTGAGTGAGGGATTACAAGTTAAGAGTGAGTATAGAAGGGCATTTGGTCTAAGCAAGGTACTTAAGATGCAGAAGAATTGTTATTGGTGGTTTAGTATTAGAGACATAGAATCATAGGATCACAGGTTCATAGGAGGTTAATAGGCTATTGGCCCTGAGACCCTTATAAGCCTAGCCAAGAGTTTAGCCCATGTTTAGACAAGTCAGCACCCAGAGTCCCCATCCAGCAGGGACACAGTTGGCATCCCAGGAGTGTATTTTCTGTTTCCCATCCAGTTATCCAGGCTGAGCTTAAAAAGGGATAATGAGGTACTCTGCTTGACATGGAGAGGGAGACTATTCCACAGATGGGGGAGTCTCAGGGACACAAATCTGTCCCACCAACAAGTCCTATTGATATCATAGACCAGGTTGAGGTCACACTTATGGGTTGGTCGAGTGGAACTTGACTTGCGGATATGCAGCAGTCCCATCAAGGTGGTGTCTGAGATTGCTTTGTATGCCAGACAGAGGTCCCCTCTGAGGAGTCTGTATGAAACTGAGTAGAGGTACAGGGCTTTTAGCCTATCTGTGTAGGGTAGGTGTTTGAGGCCCTGGATTCTCCTGGTGAGGAACCTCTGTGGTATCTCCAGCTGCTGCATGTGCTTTATGAGGTACATGCCGAAGAGGGTGTTGTACTCAATAATTGGCCTTATAAGGGAAGAATACAGGGATTTTATGACCTCTTTGTCCCTGAATGAGATCCCCTTACTTATGAGGTGGGCCCTATAGAAAGCTTTCCATACAATGGAAGCAACATGGTGGTCAAAATTCAGCTTACTATCAACTTGGGTGCCCAAATCCCTCACTACTGATTGTGTACTTAGGATGTTGTTATTAATGTGATAACACGTGGGAACATCACTCTTCCCAAAGGGGATGATGTTGCATTTTTTGGCATTCAGCTTGAGGCCATGTTTTTGGCATTCAGCTTGAGGCCATGTTAGTTAGTTAGTTAGTTTGACAAGTAGTAGTGTGAGGGGAAGAGATAGGTAGAAGAGGGAAGAGGGAGATTAGTGTCAGATTACTACGGACAATAAATTAGAGGGGTATAAAGTGCGGTAGAAGAATAACGTGTTAGAGATTAGAAGAGTTTTATGCCATCCAAGGAATAAGCATGGTACAGAGGTGCATGATGAAGATGTGGGTACTCATCCATGCTTAAAATGTAATTTTTGTGACTATATTAATGCCAGTAACTGTTTTACACATCCAGATTAAGAAAAATAGTCTGTGTTTAAAGTGAGTGCTAATTGTGAAACTCATCACATAGTGTATTTAGCCTACTGTATGACATGTTTGTCATTTTATGTAGGCAAAACTAATAGAAGTTTTAAAGAACGGATTAGGGAACACTTATATAATATTAGAACTTCTAACACTATGACTCCATTAGCGAAATGTGTAGTTGACACCAATCCCATGCATACTTTTAAGTTCCTGGTGACTGAAAATATTTATGAGAGCATTCAGATAGGTGACATCAGGAATATTACACAGAAACTGGAACTTCGATGGATAATCAGGCTGAGAGCAGATAGGGGGATGGGTTTGAATGACAATGTGTCACTCAAACCTATTTTGAAGGTACGTGGTCTACCTAGGTGAACTAGTGGTATGAGTGTGGAGTATTATTTATATGATTTCTTTATATATTCGATTTGATATGACATGTTAATGCTCGATGGCCAATAGTAAGTATATAGTTAAGAATGTGTTGTTTTTAATCTGTTTATATATGTATTTTTATGGCTACATGGAACAATGTCTCTTTTTAATATGGTGACGATGTTAAGTGTTGCCAGTTTGCGCAATACTTTGTATCTTAATGGATGTGTGGACATGAAAAGAGACATGGAGGAGTTCTCAGATTATGTAACCCAGGTGGGTATGTCCCTAGCCCTGAACAGCATCCTACCATCACCCAGAATGATACCACAGTACAAGCAAAAAATGATCTATTTCAACAATTGGCTAAGTTTCTGGTGTCATTCTAAGGGTATCCAGTATCTGACTGCCTGGGATGACACGATTAACAGACCTCGATGCTTTGCCAGAGATGGCCTACATCTGTCACCCCTGGGGTTCTGGATACTGGCCAAGGCTCTTGCCACCCCTATAGTGCCTTTTTTAGGTGGTGTTCCAAAGATCAAATTACCACTGTAACAGCTACAAACAAATGCAATCTGAGGGTCATGCTGCTCAATGCTAGAAGTCTAAATCTGAAAATGCACTCGCTCGAAGCACTCCTTAAAATGGAGAACATCAACATTTGTGCTGTAACAGAGACCTGTTTCAAGGCAGCAGAAAGCACCCCTGCACTACCAGGCCATAACTCATTCCACGCCTTTTGGCCCCAGAACTTGGACCAAAGCTCCAAAGGCAGTCGTGTTTCCATATTCATAAAAAATGCACACACCTCCAGACTGGTAACCCAACATAATGCATCAGAGATACTTCAGATGCAGCTAACACTGAGTAAGACAGCAATTCAGGTTGTAGCCTGCTATAGGTCCCCAACAATGTCCCAAGACTCACACTCCACATTCCTAAGCACATTGGAGAATATTAGGGTCCAACCTAACACTCTCATACTGGGCAACTACCATGGCCTTTAGCTCAATGCCAAAAAATGTGTCATCATCCCCTTTGGGAAAAACCCAGTTCCCATGAATTACCACATCAATGGTAATCCACTGAACACAGAAGGTGTTATAAGAGATCTGGAAACACAGGTTAACAGCAGCCTCTCTTTTGACCACCACATTGCCACTGTGGTCAGAAAGTCCTTCTATGTGGCACATCTCATTACTTAGGGTTTTGCATCCAGGAAGAGAGAGGTTATTGTCTCCCTCTACTCTTCCCTCATTAGGCCAGTCATTGAGTACAATGCCCCATTTGGCATGTACCTCACTAGACACCTGCAACAACTGGAGAGCCTGCAAAAGTACCTCACAAAGAGGATCCTAGACCTTAAACACATGTCCTATATGGACAGACTCAAAATACTCCAACTATTCTCTGCCTCATATCGCCTACTTAGAGGCAAGCTCTGCTTGACATACAAAGCCATGTCTGATCTGTTAGACATGTTACATCTAAAGAAATCCCAATCCCTCTGCACCACACGCTCTAGTGACCTCAACCTCATTACCACAATCAACAGGACATGCTGGAAGGACAGGTTCATGACCCAGAGACTGCCCTTGCTATGGAATAGACTTTCACACTGGGGATCACTCCAGTGGCTCTACTCGACAGAGGCACTGGGAACTAAGGTCGGGTGGCACCATGTCAGGGTAATCCTTTGGGCTAGGTTTGTAAAGGCTCCAGGGCCATTAGCCTAGTACACACCTATGAACCTAAATGTTTTTTGACTGGCTATCTTATTTGCAATGTGATTTTGGGAGGTCAGTATCTTTTTAAAAAACATTTTGCATTTTTTGATATTAATGTTCTGAAGAAGCGATCATAAAGATAAGCTCTAATCTTATAATACAATTTCTCTGAAGACTCATCTGTGTGTCAGCTCATCATCTTTTCTTGTGCTTTAGGAACTGAAATTATGACTTTGAGACTGATATTCCCTAATCTAGTACACTAGCAAGGCACACTGTAGAAGTATTCATGGAAAATATTTCTGAAAAAAAACACATTTCAGGGGAATGCAACCCATAATAGCAAAAAAGAGACACATACCAGAATGGAACTGAACCCAAGCCTTTATGACTTATATTCTCTAAACTAGTGCACTGTTATGGCATTCCACAGAAGCACACATTGGAAAGATTTCTGAAGAAAACATTTTAGGGGAATGGAACCCATGATAGCAAGAAAAGAGAAATACACATAAAGCTATTTGAAACCATAACTTTGCTACTGATATTTCCTATAACAGTGCTTTAGCAAGGCATGTCACCACCAAGATGCTCATAGAAAAGTATTCTGAAACTCAAATTTCAGGGAAATACAACCCATGACAGCAGGAAAGGAGATATACCCCAGAAATTAAACAAACCCATGCCTTTGTGATTGATATTTATTTACAAGAAAAATGCACTATGATGACATACCAGAAAAGCATTCATAGAAACTATTCTTGAAAAGCACATTTCAGGGGAGTATAAGAACAGTGTTGACAAGTAAACCTGTACATTGTAGAATAACATACAACCATCAGGTGATTAGAAACCTTCACCTAGTGTATTGAACATGTACACATGTCTGCAAAACTGTTACATACGTATATCATGTTTATGTACTTTTCAGAGTTGCATTGGAATTGATTAGTGCATGCTACAGATTGTTTTGCAGACTGATACAAGACTGACCTTAATGCCTTTCAGCACTGTTTTCTAGACCAGCACATTAGCAGGTGAGGACACAGAAGAACTTAAGTGAAGTTGTCAGAAAGCAAGCATTTCAAGTCAATGTTAGAATGGTGTAGAAGACTGAAAAACAATGACCATCGTTAAACAACATACACCAGTCACAGAATCAAAATCATCACTGTTACAGTGAAACTATTAACTTCACCTTATTTCAGTATTGCTTGGTGATGCATATTGATGGTCATAACAGTTGAGCAACACAGGCCAAGATCTTAGATCAGTCAAATGATTTTTCTCTATTTTGCCATAGAATGAGATTCTCTGTGGTTATATATGGGCATCAAAGTTGCTCTCTGCCAACTGTTGCACAATGTATGCCCATAAAACATTATTTTTGTTTTTATAAGCTCTTTTTGTGTGTGCTATGCTAAAGTATTTGTGATAAGATTAAAGGCTGAAAGAGTAAATGACAGAGATGAAAAAGGGCTACAAGCACAGGAGGCATCACAATGTGGGAAAATAAGGATTAAACAGGATGGAGCTGGGTCCAGAAGACATATGTACATCAATGGATTTGAGCGCATGCCTTTTATACTGATATGATACATAGCAGTGCATTAGCAGGGGAGCCACTGCAGCAGTCAGTCATAAAACACACATCAGGAAAATGTAATATTGCAAGAAGAAAAATGAAAGGGATTCAAGGGATTGGAATTAAGACTTTCATAGTCACGTTCTCTATAGTATTGCATTTGCAAGAGAAGCCACTGAAGCTGTCAGACTGCAAGGCTCATTAGGAAGACATATCAGAGATATGTAGCACATCTGCAGAGTAGACAACTATCAATTGAAAACAGCATGCAACCCCCATAGGAGTCAAACACTCCACCCAGTACATTGACACTGTAAAAATAATTTCATGAGTACACGGTACACTAAGAACAGCTATAATAAAACCTTTAACTTAACTGTACTTCACATTTGCCTGCTGATGTGCAGCCATGCTTACCTTATTTGCATGACCAAAGGTAGGTTTGTGGTATGTTTCAAGAAGTTTTAATCACTGCATAAGAAGTGTCATTTCTCTGTGATGCATGTGACCATCATTGTTGCTCTCTGCCAACTGTCATGTATGACCACAGAAATAGGATATGTTTTATAAACCCTTGTGGGTGAATGTGTGATGTATTTATTTTTTGAACAGGTTGAAGATTGGAAAATGGAGTATAGGGACACTATGGCAAGGTGAAGCACACAGAAAGTAGAAAACAGGTCTGGCTATTAAGGAATGAGCAGGATACAGATGGGATAGGAGCATACCTTTCAACTTCTTAGCCCAGCAATGCTAGATGATTCCATACCTACATTTTGTTGGATAATTCCAAACTCCATAATGTAATCTATACAACAAAGATGAGAATGTTTAATTTCATGATAAAGGATCACAAAATTAATATGCCTGTATGGAACTGAAGCCATGCCTGAGTCACTCATATTCTCCAAAACACAGCATTATACAGATATGCTATAGTCTCATTCAAAGGGAAGGTGTCAGTGGATGGAACATATGATATCAAGAAAAGTAATATACACCTGAATGGATTTGAACCCATGTCTGTGTCACTCATATTGTCTAAACTAGAGCATTAGGCAGGTATGTCATTAAATCCCTCAGAGGGACAACATTAACAAAAAATATAGGAGAAATGGAATACCATTTTATGATAAAAATATAATATTGTATTACACTCCCAGGGAACAGAGCCCTGTACCCAGCATGCTGAGAATGAACTCATCACATCATGAATATTTTAAGTAATAGAAGCTGTTATACAGTAAGCATTAACTTCACCATATTTCATTACTGCTTGGTAACACACACACATTTACTAAGTTAATTGGAGCAACTGATGGCAATATCCTTGCTTACTGTGGATTTTTCTTCAATTTTGCCATAGGACAAGAGGTGTCATTTTCCTGTGGTTATATACAGGCATCGGCATTGTTCTTTGCAGAGTGTCACACAATGTATGACCACAATAAATTATTTTATCATGTAAGCCGTTTTTGCATGTGTGCTCTGTGTTTATGTATTTTTTGACCAGACTGAAGGTTAGAAATTGGAGTATATGGCAGAGGTATAAACAGGAAGCAAGCAGAAGATAGAACACAAAGGGACTAAATGAGGAATGAGCAGGATGGGGGAGTGGGGGGTAGCAGCATTGTTCTCAACTTCTTAACTCAATAATGATGTTAACCTATGACTAATATTTGCAATTATTTACTAATAGTAATTATCACTGCTTAACCTTTTCGGCTGAATAATTGTAGCAAATCATGTCAACATCACTGAAATCTCTAGGAAGTTGAGAGTGATGGTTGGGAGTATTTTTCTGTGGGACAGGTGTCCACTTTATTGAAAAGGGAAAGTTGGGGAAAGAAATCACGTGAGTAAGAGGGGAGAGCAGGTCACAAAGAAAGACAGACATGACTGGGTGTGGATGAGCACAATTGTATAGGAGACATAAGACAAACAGAGAGAAGGCAATGGTGAGAAGACAGCATCACATACAGAAGTGGGCATAGACATAAAAGGGAAGGGAACTGGTCTTGAGGATAGGACTGGACATTTAAAGATAGGGTATCTGCTAGCTTAGACCCAGTGAGAAATTACTTGTCACACTGCAACCTCGTCATCACTGCATCCTCACTCAGAAGCTGGAGACCGAGCTGGGCAGGGATGAGACTCGACGAGTCATTGGAGCATGGTCTTAGGTATCCAACCGTCTGTCCCACAAGCTCTGCTGAGTGACAAAAGTGTCACTACCAGCTACACTGTTACCAGTGGGTCCCAATGTACTACCTTGCTGTGCAGGGCTACTTGATGCAGGTGGTGCAGGTAGGGAAGAGGGTGTGGTGTGGAGATAACTATGGCAGACTGGGATCCAGATGTCCTGGTTGCCTTTGATGGTGGTGGTGGCCCTACTGCTGCTGCCACCTGTTGGGGGGATGGCAGGTCATACTAGTGTGATTGGTGGCCCTACTGCTGCTGCTGCCACCTGTGGGGGGATGACAGGTCATGCTAGTGTGATCAGTGCAAGTTGCTATGCTGCTGCATATAATAGTAACAGAAATTGAGAGAAACAAAAAATAACTGAATGAAACAGAAAAGATAGAGACAAAGAGGGTGGGGGAAGAGACCTGCAAAAACACTGAAATTACAGTCTTAACAATGTTGATGCCCATACCATGAAGCAAAATAAACTTTTAATATTAGGCTATACATAGGTATGCCACTTTACAGTCAAAAGGTTGATGTTGACATGTCCGACAGCCACCTCCTCAACTATGGTAGGAACAACAGGCGGAATGTCGATGTTCATGTGTACGTCCTTCTAAATGGACAGGGATTCACAGCATTGCTGTGAATGGGGGATTTAGAAACTATGGTCGACAGAATTTGTCGACTTTGCTGCGTCGACCATGCAACCTACTTAATATGTACGAGTCGACATTATTTGTCATGGAAATCACCGTTCGCATAAGTGATTTTCGTGCTTTTGATAGTAAACCTAGGTATGGCATCAGCCTATTTGTCTGAGTATTATATTTGGGGAACTAGGCCAAAAGCATCCACGAATGCATTCTGGCGTAAGATCATACTAACTGTAGGAGACATTTATCAGGAAAGCAGATCTGAGCTTGTGGCCAGGCATGCTATTTCAGTTTTAACAAGAACAGAACTGTACATATACATAAGAAATATGCTGATCACACAATTAATGTATTAAGCACAGGGACAGACAAGAGGCAGATACGTCTACTGTATATTGTGAAATGCCCAGCCAAATAATAGGTATGAAGAGCACATATATGGACCATGTAGTGATGTATTCCTATTTCTTGGATGACATACAAACATACTCTGCTTTGACAACAGATTTTTTGGTGCTGGTGGGAAATTGAACCTATTGTCATCCTAACAATCTCAGTGTACTTACACTTAACACTGTGAGCCACATGTCCATCTACAGAGGAAGTAACATGCAAAAGCACAAATCTAATATTGCACAGGCATACTAATTCCATTAAGGTATGCCAGCACTGACAGACATGGTATTAATTTATAAATGTTATATTCAAAATTATTTTTAATGGCTACAGCTGTCACTATACAAACACACACATCTTTCACAACAGCAGATATACTTACACCAACACTCTCTTAGGTGCTCTAGCCTGCTCCTATGCATCTCCCTGTTTCTTTCAAATTCTGCACAGGCTGGAGGTATAAAAAGAGCATGATGACAAATTGTATGGTGGCATGCATTTTTAGGGTATTTGGTTGGTGAAAGATGGAATATTTGGGGTACAGAAGTGGTGATCTTCTTCATCCCATCAAACAAGGAGGTCAGACTTGCATCTATTGAAGTCACTGTAGTGGTGACATCATTACTTTCCATGAGTAATATGCTAGTACCATGGGTAACAGCCTTGGCCAGCTATTTCTGACATTAGCCTTCTACCGTGACCCATTATAGCACTCCTGCAGGAGCCTCCATATGTACTGCTTACAGAAAATATCTAGAAAAACCTTTGACTCATCCTCACTCCATCTCTATGCTCTAAAAGGAGCACTACCCTCACCTTCCCCAGCCATACTTGTCTCACCTTTAAAGATCTTAGGAAAAATTTCAGAGAACTGGTAGCCAAAACAGCTCTTGTGCATCTCAGCCTTTGTGCAAAGATGGGCACTGATGGCACCTCATTTGCGCAATGGATTGCAAAATAATACAGTATTGGTGCTCTATTATTATGGCACAGTGGCACTTTAATGTGTGAAATATGGCAGTCTTCTATCCCTCTGTTTGCTGTTGAGAATAAATGCTCAAAAGCAACTCCATCTTCCAAACTTCTGTCTTTAGACTCCAGAGCACCAACTCTCATAATATTGGACACTTGGGCAACATATGGAAAACACTCTAACATCTTGCCAACAACTTCAACAAGGAAGCTCACAGCATAGTTATCATGTATCATTTTATACTTATAAAATGTTATTTTGATGAATTAATATTTTTTAGTGTTATTTACTATGGCTATCAGTTAAAACATTGCTAACACTTGAATGTGTAACAGAGCCTTTCAACGTGTAAATATGAGGAGCATGACTCTTTAAAATGTAAATGGAGGAACATTCTTTATAATGAAGTACATTTGAAAGGTATGAGCATAACAATTTTCCTACCTTTTTAATCTTAGCTTCCTGGGTGTGCACAGAGCTGACTTCAGGTGCTCAGGCATGTGCATGGCGTCATGTAAATATTAACATGATGTTTGTCAGGTTTGATCATTGGACAAATTGAGTGATTTAGAAACAATAGCATAATTATCATGCCCAGAGGGCAATATAAACCACAGACCCTCATCTCTCTACAGAAGACAAACTTGTGTTTAAATCTTGCTTATTACTGCAAATAATTGTTGCTACAGAATTATCTGCTTACATAAGGTACGTGGTACTTTTTGCACCTAATTTTTGAATAAGGTTAAGTTTTTCATGCCCTATTTACTATAAGGGGTCTGTTGCAAGTGCACTGACTGTAGCAGTTGCAGGCATGTCACAGTAGGTTGTTGCAACATAAGAGTGCTGTATACCTTAGTAATGTTTTACACCTTGAATATTTGTGATTTGAATATATTTTTTGCAAAGGCTATGGCTAATGGTCATGTGCTTGTTAGGTTATGTTCTTGTTATCTTGAAGTCATGTGCTTGTATTTTGTGATTGTGGGGGGAATTATGCTGAGGACACAGTAGTGCCTGGCATTCAGGTAAAGACTGTTTTCTGAATACACATATGTTAGGATCAGGCCGTACCAAAGTATAGCAGATGGCTTATTAGTATGGTATTATTGTTAGGGTTTCTAAGGCTCATGCAAGATGACAGCTGCGATGCCTAAGAAATAGGCACAGAAAGCCTCATCACAAGACCAAGTTTACAGAAGCTGAAAATGAGGTGGGTCTAGAAGGCCTTCATCTAAGCGGTAGACAGCTGCTTGCATATATTCTGCTGGACATCCCTTTTCCCACCAGATATGGTCATAAAAGGGTTGCTTGCATACATTCTACTGACCATCCCTTTTATGACCATGTCTAGTGGAAAGTTGTCATCAGTGGTAATGCTTTTGGTGGTCAGGATCATAATTACTGTAGAGTCTGATGCAGGGTGACTGATATGGTCAGTGTTGCCACCCACAGAGCAATGGCAATGGAATAGGAACAGAGAGCAACAAGTAGCAGGCTGCCTACTGAGCTACCCTTTATAATGGCAAAGGTGTACCTGGCCTCACTTAAAAGCATTATCACCTCCACAGATTTCCACAAGGAGGTACTGAATGTGGAGGCAAAGCTAGAAAGGCCCCAGAGAATTTCAACTGATTATGTCCTAGACATGTAGTCCTGATATCACTATTTACTCAAATGTTTACCTGTTAGTCACATTGCAATTTATAAGAACTGTCTCACATTTGTCATATAGGCACATCTGGCATCCATGTGCAACATCCATCTCCAGAAAGTATGTGCAGGGTTACAACTGAGTATCATAATTTTATAATTGGGATTATATCTGTTGCATGTATGGTTGTGGTGCTGGGTCATACGTACAGTGGCTATGTTTTGTTTTAGTGTATTCTTGGCTGAGTCATTATCTGGCACCAGCATGGTGGAATAACCTTCATCTGATGTTGAAGGATCTGTTATCTCTGACAATGATGACAAGGATTAGTTAGCACAGTCAGGAAGTGCAGAGTGTGTGTTAGGCACAGGGAGTGTAACATCCTCACATGCCCAGCACAATGTATGGACACATTCTCTAAACATGAGCATACCCAGAACACTCTGCCATCTGAGAGTGGACAGGTTGATGAGGACACTGCATATCAGGGAAGTGTGGTGGCACCCCAGCAGTAGACATGTCTGAATCTTCCCCTAGTCACCATGGGGAGGAGAGTCTACACAGGAGGGTTGGTACTGGTTCTGACTAGAGGTATGGTTACTTCCCTCTCTCTGAGGTTGATATGTTAGTAGCTGCCAAAACTGTATGTGCAGAGCCATCATGGAAGCACAGCTGGGTTTTATCAGAGGCTCAGAAGAGGTTGTGAGGAAAAGACAGCCTGTGCAAGCTGATTTACAGAAGTGTATGTCCAATAAGTGTGAGTCATTGGATAGAATGAATCTCACACTGGAAGGTGCAGCAGCTTCTCTGGGTCATCTGTCAGAGGTGAGGGGCCATCCTCACAGCCAGTCATCTACTGTGTCTTTGAATGTCAGCTGACCTGGCCATGGATGAGTGAAATCTTGCTCCTTCACTCCTAGCACGTCTGCAGCAATGGTTAATCACAGTCTGGTGTTTTACATACATCACTGGTACTGTTAAGTAATGAAATGATGTCCAAAGCTATGTAGTTAACACCTGTAGCATAGCTTAATTCTTGTATAATTCTATTGTAAAGCTATGTGCAATCTGCTGCCACTTTCCTAGTGCCATGACATATGGTGTCCACTTTCATCTGGCATGGTCATCCCCTGCTCCTGGTTCTTCCTCACTCTGACTCCTCGGTTGTCACAGCTGCTGTTGCTTGTGGTGCCGAGAACTATAAGTCATACATAAGGCTACCCTGCTGTAACTGCTTTCTAACTATAATATTGTGCAACACAGCACAGTATGCTTACACATTTGGGGAGGTCATACTGCAAGGTATCATCAGCTGTATCCAGTCAGTAAAACATGACTTCAGCAGCCCAAATACACATCCTATGATTTTTTTGGTTTGTGCTAGGGCATGGTTATGAGGATTTCTAATTGGTGTCATGATCCAAGAATCCAGGACATATCCAGTATCACCTACAGAATGCCTCATTGGGAAGTCACCCCTTGCAAACCATTGATAGCGGTCACATGTGTGCCATGTGTGGGAGTCATGATAACACCCTGGAAGAATGCATACACAATGAATTGGATACCCCGTTCATTACAGACCACCTGACAGTTGGAGTGATAACATTTGTGGTTCATGTACCTTTTCCCAGTTGAACAGGTGGTACCTATGGCTTCCAGAACCTCAGGAAAGTGGACTATAGCACAGAAGTCTTGCATGGTGTTTGTCTTGTCCTCTGGAATACTTGGGAACAACATATGTTTCCACAAATGCTGAGATGTGGCATTGAGGAACTGGTGGAGTATTCTCAAGGCAGATGCCTGAGATACCCCCACTGTGCCCACAGTAGGTCGCCAAAAGATCCCTGTAGCTAGTATATGTAAAGGCACGTATACCTTTGTATCAGATAGGATGAGTACTGCACAACTCCCACAGGGTGCAGACAAGGATGCTGCATCTCCACTATTTGTTTCATGATATTCCTGTCTACACGGTACCAACTGTTGTCATGGAGGGCATGAAAAGACAAACACCTCCAGGGGCAATATTGTGCACTATCAGTTGCAGCAGCTGCTATAACAGCCTCTTGCAAATCCAAGTATGCAATAGCTGTGACAACATTGTTCACTACCTTACATTGCCTGACCAGGAGCTTCTGGAATTATGCAAACCTAAGGCAGACACAGTGTCACTGCATAAAATTTAAACATTTCTTAATCACTCTGCCATGTTTTTTCTGAGCCATTATAATACACCGCCCTTCATTCTGTGGTCACTAGCATATAAAAAGACTGGCCATGTTATTTTAACTGTCCCCGTCATTTGGCTTGGTTTTCCGAATTACACAGGCACATGCTCATGGCCTCTTTTTACTTAAATTTGCTTTATGTGTTATGGCAAAATTATATGAATTTAGCTCATAGTTAGCTTGAGCTGATATTACCTGTGAAATGAAAGCTGTGAAGTTTCATAGATGGACATGTTCTAATGAAGTGGTAAGATTTCAGTTATGTGACTTAAAATATATAATTCAGTAGGGGTTAGATTCTAAGGGTCAACATTCTAAATTTAAAACAACAAAATAATTTAGTTACTGATATCATTAAATTAATTCTGTCTGGTACTTTATGATAAAGGGCATTTTCAAGTGAGCCTAAGAAAACTGAAAATTGTGTTGTAATGACAAAAGTATTGTTAAGTAATGAAATGATGTCCAAAGCTGACCGGTTTAGACCTGTAGTAAAGCATGCCTTCAAATCCAGGTAACAAACAGAAGGTAGCAATTGCAGACATACTCTGTTTTAAATGAGGGAAAAGGGGGCAGAATGCTTAATTTCTCCTGATGCATAGCTAGATTTTCCCATGGGAATGGTAACACTTTTACCTCCATGAAAACTGCAGCCAGTGAAATACATAGAGCTAGGGATGTTATACTATGGAGTATGATTAGTCTTCTGCAATGCTAGTAGAATCAGCTTTATGCTAGTGTGCTACAGCCAAGTTAATTAAATGCAATGTCTTAAATGATGGCACAAAATTGCAGGCACTACTTGATTCAGTGAGTGTGGTCATGGTTATGAAATCACAGTATATTTGTTTAAAGAATACCCTTACTACAAAAGCAGTAGAAGAAGGTTTTATACATGGAGATAAAAAACAGGGTGGCATTACGCAAGTGGAAATGGAAACTAGCTCGTCCGGTTGGAGTAGTTCCCAGTTTAACACATGATATAATAATTACCAATTCCCCATTGCAAAACTAAAGCAGAATTCCAAACTTTCAATTAAGCTAAAACAGAGAGAATTCGACACAGCAGTTGAGAGTTGAAAAGGAGACATTTAATAATAAGAAAGACTTTAGTAGTGTAGTAAAAGAGGACAAAACAGAATGTTGCCAGAGTCCTAAATCCAGGTCTTGTAGTGTAAACAAGAAAGCTCAAGTAAAGGAAAACTCTAGGTAACAGGTATGTATAAGTAAGGAAGCAAGGACAACTGAAGACAAGGTTTACTCAGTGATATCATTTGGGAAGGGGGGGGGGGGGACAGAGAGACCTAGAGAAAGAAAAGAAAGTAAGAAGGTGGTGCCCAGTCATACTGAGGTAGATGATCAAGAAATTAGAAATGGAAAGAAAAAGCAAAGGGTAGTGTACACTGAGGGACAAAATTACCCTGAGCACAAGCTTAATGGTGCTCCTGATGAGAAATAAATAAAGAAATTCTAAACGGAAGAAAAAGGAATCTGTGCATCAGATTTACAGTGAAACAAGAAAGAAAAATAAGGGCAATGTACATTAGGTTTATAATGAAATAAGCAAGAAAAAAAAATAAGTGGGGCATAGCATGTGACACTAAAGAATATTGATATGGGCTGCATTTCTTAGGAGAAGAGTTAGGCACCGAGATCCTAGTGCCTGTAGTGGCAGGAGAGGAGGCAGTGTAATCTATCTCGTAACATGCGAATACTGAGGAAACTTCAGAGCTGGCCATCCCTCAGGTAAGCAGAATAAACTTTGAAGAGGTTCATTAGAAAGGTATTTATTTATTTTATTTTGCATTTGTTAACTGTGAAAGTCTGACTTGGAACGTAGCCAATTTTCAGTGGAGGCCCAGGGAGAAACACTCCAGATGCATGTCTTTGAAATGTGGGAGGAAACCCGAGCACCCGGAGAAAACCCACACAAATGCAGGGAGGACATGCAGACCTCACACATAAGGCACTCCAGCTGAGAACTGAGCCAGAGAACCTCTTGCTACGAGGTGACAATACTACTGCTGCACCACTACACCATCCAAATATTTTAAATAACACTTTAAACAGAGCAAGGGGGAGCATAGCTAGAGCTGAAAGGAAATACACTGAGCAAAATGGTCTCACTCCCTACCCATATTTTGAATTGCAAAGTGATTTACTGCACAGAGTAAACAAAAGGAGAGAGGATAAAGTATATTAGCTATTGATGTACAAACCTTTTAAAAACCTAGTAATGAGGTTGGCCTGTATAATATGCAAGGGGACACCTAGGGATGGACAAGGCTAAAGCAAGGGTCATAGCAATGTTTTACTAGGCAGGGATAATAAGAAATATTAAAATTTCTGTGCAAGGAGCCCTGAATGCCACAAGACAGCTTCAAATATCCATTGATCCTCGTACCTGTTATTGATTGTTATTGATGTCTCCATTGAATGAATAGCCATTTGTATTGTTAGGGCTTTAACAAATCCTAGTAATGGTTCTTAATGCATTTGGTTATTCTGAACTACATTATCAAGTATCATGATGCTATTCCACGTACATAAGGTCAATGTTAATTCTACTGCTATGGAATTAAAGCTATTATTATTCAGAAAAGGGATGCAGTACAGTTGTGTAAAATCTTAGCAAAAGCGGACATCCATTTCTTCACTGTTGCAGTATTCTAAGGGATGTCCCGCCCTGGGCAGCCTGTCGCTTCGCTAGTATTGAAAGCTTAAAAAGTATCTTGTTTGCACCATACATCCTATTTATGCTCCTTGCAAAGAACGTAGGGTATAAAAGGGAAATACAGACATAGCTACCCTGATCTGAATTGCCCCAGAAAAGAACAATCTTCATAGGACAAAGAATTCCATGCACATCCAGAAGGAAAAATGCAGAAATAAAGAATAAGGTGTTGGAGGGAGGAGCGAATAATGCAACAGTGAAGAGAAGGACATCTACTGTTATGGTAAGATTTTCACACAACTGTACTATGTCCTTCTATATCACTGTTTCAGTATTATGGAAAGAAGGGAGAGTAAAAAAGCTCAAAAAACACAATGGGAAGTGGAAGGCTAAGAAAAGCCCTCAACAAACCCACATAAGCAAAACCTGCTCTGGCCCCAGAAACCATATCCAACTTACAGTGCTTAGTAGAGGTATGCACTGAAGACCAAGTAACAGCTTCAAAGATGGAACTGGTGTCCATCCCCTTGAAGAAAGCACCAGAAGAGGCAACAGCCCTAGTCAAATGAGCTCTAATGGAAGCAGACAGAGACTTGCCATGAAAAGAATAATAAAAAGAAATGGCCTTGGATATCCAGGAGGAAGTGGTTTGCTTAGAAACAGTCAAACTGAAGACCTGGGATGAAATGAAACAAAAAGTTGATCAGACTTACAAATAGTCCTAGTTTTATCCAAATAGTACCTGAGCTGTCTGTTCAAATTCAAGGTACACAGGACCCATTCAGTAGCAGACTGAAGAAAAGGAAAAAAGAAGGAAGTTGTACCAACTGCTTTAAGGACAACTCATTTACCACCTTGGGCATAAAAGAAGGATTAGTATGAATGGACACCCTGTCCCTGTGAAAAACCGAGAAAGGAGGAATGGCCATAAGGGCCTGGATCTCAGAAACTCTCCAAGCAGAATCAAGAGCCAGCAACAAAACAGTCTTCCAGGTACAATGTCATAAAGAAGCAGAAACTGCAGGCTTTAAACGAGCCTGAGTCAATTTGTTCAAAACAAAATTAAGGTCCCGAGGAGGAGGAGGAATATGTTTTCTTGGAGGCTGAATATGCAGGATGTCTTTAAGAAATTGTTTGACCTCAAAATGAGAAGTCAAAGGAGGAGTAAAGGGCAGACAAGCAGAAATGGCTGAGAAATGGGCCTTCATAGAAGAACAGACCAATCCAGACTGAACTAACTCACACAAATAAGAGAGGACCAAAGGGACCCACACTGAAAAAGTGTCCTGGTTATGAGCATGGCAGCAGACCAAAAATCTCTTCCATTTGGACATATAAGATTGTCTGGTTGAGGGTTTCCTTGCCTCCTGTAAAACCCTGAGCACATCCTCAGAAAAGCAGTGCAGGAAAGGGATCAAACCCCTATCACCCACAATGTCAGCTGCAGAGTGGACAAGTGAGGATGGTGGAGAGACCCCTTGTCCTGTATGAGGAGATCCAACTTGTGATGATTTCCATTGGCCAGATGCATTGAGGAAACAGAGTTTAAATAGCAAGCATCCTAAAAGAAGGGATCTAGAGAAAGCTGTTGAGCCGAGAGAGATCCAAACTACATCTCCAAGTACCATCCTTTTGAGGAACCAGAAACTTCCTGGAATAAAAACCCAGTCCCACTTGGGAAGGGGGAACAGATCACATGGTTCCTTAGTTCAACAGGGACCCTAGAACATCCTATAAATGAGGAAGTTGATCTAGAGGAGGTTGGGGAATCCCAGAAGAAGGAGGGAGAGACTTCCATGCCATGAAGTAACCCTGACAGATGATAGAAAGATCCCAAGAGTCTGAAGTAATAAGACACCAATTTGGAAGACAAAGGTAGAGCTGAAGGGACAAAGGAACCTGGTCTAAAGGTGGTGGGGGGGGTGAACTGTCAAAGAGAAGCAGGCTTATCAGGCAAGGGAGGCTTCTGGGCCACAGAAATCTGAGAAGCCTTAGCAGAAGGAGTCTGACCCCCACACCTCCTGCCCTTGGAGGCCTGGCGGGGTTGCTTACAAACAAAAGCAGATCTAGAAGGATACGTCCTCTGGAACTTAGGGATAGGAGAGACAAAAATATGTTTAACGTCTTGCAAGGCTTTGCCTTTCTCTTGAACAGACTTAAACAAGTCAGCAGCAGTGGTTCCAAAAAGATGAGTATTATCCAAAGGAGCATCCAACAACTTGGTTTTAATGTCCTCAGGAAGAGACTGGAGAGGACACCAAGAATAACACCTCATGATAGACCTAAAAGCCGCAACCCTATAAGAGGCATCAGTAGTATTACAACTACACTTAGAGTGACGAGCCACTTGAGAAGCAGCACCTAAAAAGATAAGGCAAAGAATTTGCCATCAGAATCAGGGAGGGCAGAGATAACCTGACAAGCCTGAGCTGCCAAGGCCTATGCATACCAGGTCATGTGGGTCTAATAATTAATAGCCTTAGAGGCCAAATTAAAAACAGTGTAAACTTTCTTTGCCAATCTTCCCCATTGCCTTACTATCCTTATCAGAAGCAAAAGTTTAGAAGTTTTGTCAGAATAAACTGACACCACAGGAGGAGGACATTTAAATAAAAGCAGACTGTCCTCAGGAATCTTATAGAACCTATTGGGCTTCTTAGGAGCAGGAGGCTGAGAATCAGGACACTTGGAAGTAGCAATGAAAGTATATAACAGGGCAACCAGCACAGGAGGAACTGCTGATGGTTTAGGAGCATCCATCTGAAGCAACTCATAATATCTTCTCTGAATATCCGACACTTGAGAAGAATCACACTTAAAGAATTCCATCATCCTAACAATTGTGTCCCCATAGGGCAATTCCTTAAAAGGAGACTCAGGGCTAAAAGACTCCTCTTCATCAGAACCATAAGCCAAAGGCAAAGGCATCTGTGAAGAACAGGACAAAGATCCCTCACCAGACAGGGAATCTTCATCTGAGGAATCTGATTCCCTAAACCATTTAGAAGGGGTAGAGGTCCAAAGAGGAGTAGGTACTGAAATGCCTTGAGGAGGCTTTAAGGCCATTGAGGAAGTCTTGCCATTCCCTTTGAAGATCCATAGGACAAGGTGAAACATGCTTCAGTTTTTGCTGTTTCTTAAAAGGAACATCAGCCCTAACAAATAACAGAGGTTCCAACCCTTGGCAAGACTGGAGAAGAAACCTGGACCTTCCCCCCTGACCAATATCTGCAGTATCTCTCTAGGATCATCTGAGATAATCAACCTTGGTTCATCCTCGATGTCCAGAGCAGACACCTACAAAGTCTCAGAGGACATATGAAAAGATGGACCCATGCCGGCATCTGGTGGGGTTGTGGCACAGGAATCTGATGTAAACACCAAATGACCTGCAGAGCTATTATCTGTTTCTAGAGGGATGTCCAGTCAAGGCTTGACAGACAAAGAATCCTGCTGAGAATTCTTGGCCTTCTTCTTACTAAGTGGTAGTATATTGGGGTTAAAGTATTCTGCCATGATACCCTAGGCTAACTGTCTAAGCCATGAGTTTTCAAGATAAATGGCTAAGGAAGACAAATGGCTTTGGAGTGTCTTAGGCACAAATGCCTTACAGATACTACAAGAGGTATGGTCATGGGAAATAACCAAACAAAAAGACACTGATCGTGATGTTCCTTACATGGAATCTGCCTCCCACACTGACATTTCCCCTCTTGGATGACATGAACTGTAGGTAGTGATAAAAAATACAAAACCAAAAAAGAAACTTTAAAAAAAAAGAACCCAATGGGGCACTTATTTGGTGTTTCAAGAGGTCAGAACAACAACAAAACATTCAAAACAACTATCAACAATGGCATTCAAACTTGCAGCAAAAGAAGCTCTGTGTAGTTGCATCTGTATATTCCTTTATGCCCTACGTTCTTTCCAATGAGCATAAATAGGACATAAGGTGCAAACAAGATCATTCTTGTTTTTCAATACTGGCTGAGCAGTGGGCTACCCAGGACAGGACATCCCTTCTTTCCAGAATACTGCAACAGTGATACAGAAGGATATCTAAAAATACTGACCAGAGGACACCATTTATGTCATAACCAGTGTTCCATTCTCAGATGGATAGGCTGGCGGAGCATTTTAACTAAACCCTGAAATCTATGCTGAAAAAAGTAATTAAAGAAGATAATAAAAATTAGGAACAGTTAGTACCATACCTCCTAAAACAGTACCACACGTCCTAGAACAGTTAGTACCATACATCTTATAGAACAGTTAGTACCCTACCTCCTAGAACAGTTAGTAGCATACCTCCTAGAATAGTTAGTACTGCAGTTAGTACCATACCTCCTGAACAGTTACTACCATACCTCCTAGAACAGTTATTACCATACCTCCTAGAACAGTTAGTAGCATACCTCTTAAAACAGTTAGTACTGCAGTTAGTGCCATACCTCCTAGAGCAGTTAGTATGGTTACCTCCTAGAACAGTTACTACCATACCTCCTAGAACAGTTATTACCATACCTCCTAGAACAGTTAGTAGCATACCTCTTAAAACAGTTAGTACTGTACCTCCTAGAACAGTTACTACCATACCTCCTAGAACAGTTATTACCATACCTCCTAGAACAGTTAGTAGCATACCTCTTAAAACAGTTAGTACTGCAGTTAGTACCATACCTCCTAGAGCAGTTAGTATGGTTACCTCCTAGAACAGTTACTACCATACCTCCTAGAACAGTTATTACCATACCTCCTAGAACAGTTAGTAGCATACCTCTTAAAACAGTTAGTACTGCAGTTAGTGCCATACCTCCTAGAGCAGTTAGTATGGTTACCTCCTAGAACAGTTATTACCATACCTCCTAGAACAGTTAGTAGCATACCTCTTAAAACAGTTAGTACTGCAGTTAGTGCCATACCTCCTAGAGCAGTTAGTATGGTTACCTCCTAGAACAGTTAGTACCACACATCCTAGAACAGTTAGTACCATACATCCTAAAACAGTTAGTACTGTACCTCCTAGAACAGTTAGTAGCATACCTCCTAAAACAGTACCACACGTCCTAGAATAGTTAGTACCATACATCTTATAGAACAGTTAGTACCCTACCTCCTAGAACAGTTAGTAGCATACCTCCTAGAATAGTTAGTACTGCAGTTAGTACCATACCTCCTAGAACAGTTACTACTATACCTCCTAGAACAGTTATTACCATACCTCCTAGAACAGTTAGTAGCATACCTCTTAAAACAGTTAGTACTGCAGTTAGTGCCATACCTCCTAGAGCAGTTAGTATTGTTACCTCCTAGAACAGTTAGTACCATACATCCTAAAACAGTTAGTACTGTACCTCCTAGAACAGTTAGTACCATACCTCCTATTTTTTTCATTAAAGAAATATCACAGACATCAGCAAGGTTTAGTCTTTTGAATCACTATAAGGCAGAAAATCTCTAAGAATGTTGAGTGTCACCACAGAAACTTGTGAAGAAGAAAAAGTTGCATTTGAAAGTGTCTTAGAACACTATACTTACTTACAAGATGGGCTGAAAGTAGCCATGCCTGTAGTAAGTGACTGCATGGAAAGAGCCAATGCTATACAACAAGGATTGTATAATACCATAAGGAGTATATAATAAGGTCATGTACTTCAAAGTTTGAGACTAGGGGTTAGTTTTGGTCACCTCCATAGAAAAAAACATTCTGGCTAAGTGTCGGGGTCTATTTGAAAAAGCAGAAAAAATAAATGGCATAAGCAACAGGTTAAGCAAACTGCTAAGAGTCAAGTCCAGTGGAACACTACCAGAAGGGTGCATGGAATAGAAGAAAAAGTTAAGTCTTGCCTTAATTCATGACTAAGTCTGCCAAAACCTGATCATTTTTTTCTTTGCTGTCTGTCACTCGTCATCTCCCTCCCATTCAATTGGTCCATTTGTTCAGCAACAACAGGATGCAGCCATCAATGAGTGCGTCATCAGGTGTGGTTCAATATTTTTTTGTTTGATGACCCATCCCCTACATGCATCCAGCAAAGTACCAAGAAGGAGATGTGCGATGGGTTGCAATGAAGGACATCCACCCACCCACTTCCATAAGGGCACTTTTTCTTAGGCAGCCCTATCCCTCCCCTTGAAACACAAACAGTAATTTCTCTTGTCTCCACCAGTAAAATCACACCACATATTGTTCCCCTAAGTGTGTACATTCTTCGCCACACCCCAGAGATTCAAGTGGGCCAAACTCTTCAATCCTTTCCTTCCTCCCTGACTACTCCAGTGCCAAAGTTGCTGGACGAACCCCAATCACCTGCATCACAGTCAGGACTCTATCTTCTGTTTTGCAAAACCATGTAATTGAAGCCTGATCTGATGACCTGACAGAGTGAATGGAATTTCTTTATACAATTGTTTAACATGAAGGGCAAAGCTCCCACATCCTCAATACAGGGTGATTTGCTGCCTGTGCTGTTCTTAGTAATACAACTATGTATCAGTGCTCCCAACCACAAGGTTAGGTTATTATTTCCTTGGCTGAAATCTAGTCAGTATTGATTACTATAGCTTGGCTGATAAAGACCAGCCCAGTGCCAGCAAAGGAAAGCAATGCAAAGTCTGAAGCAAATAAGAAGTGATAACAGGAATAAGACATAGTGAGTGTGCATTGTGTCAAATGCTGCACTCTGCAAAAATCTAACCATGCCCCCTACAACTGAATATGCAGAACTGCAAGGTAAAGTGATGTCTTCTTATCATCTAAACTATCCCTTGGTTTGTGGTGTGCATGTGTGCATGCATGTGTGTGTAAGTGTGTGTGTGTGTGTGTGTGTGTGTGTGTGTGTGTGTGTGTGTGTGTGTGTGTGTGTGTGTGTGTGTATGTGTAAGAGACATACTGAAGAAAAGACTGGCAATCTACTTTCATTCCCTCCTTGCCTAATAAACTCTATGGATGGTGGCAGTTGTTCACAGGGTCACTATGAGAGTCATATGCAACTCATCAGCATGGAAGTAATTGCAAGTGTCAGATCCCTAATAAAAAGTATCTCTCAATTATGCAGATGTCAGTAAAAACTATGTAAATGTCAGTAGCAGTCATATTTTTTTTCCAATGTCCACTTTCTCTATCCAGACTCAAGCAAATCCAGAACCTCTCCTAATACTCTGTGGGCAAAAGGCAAAGAAACTAATTCAGGGCAGGATGTCAGTCTGTTGCTGGATGTAATACAATGCCGGCATGTGCATACACACACATAAATACGCCATTCACACCTTTGGGTTGTTTGGACAATTGCAATTTCACCTAACTGCATACAGTTGGAATATGGGTGGAAGCCTAGACCACCAAATTAAGACTCACACAGGCACAGAAAGAACGTGCAGATTCTACATAGCCAGTACCACAGTTGTGAATTGAACCTGAGAACCAAGATATCTGAGATAATAGTGGTAACCACTATACTATCCATCTCAGATATTATGTAATACTAGTAATGTGCATAATGTGATTCATTATCTGTGCTTATGAGTTATATATGACTCCTACAGTGACTCTGTGAACTGCTGTCACCATCCACAGAGTTTACTAGCCAAGTAGGAAATGTAAGTAAATTGTAGATTGTCAGGCCTTTCTTCTTTATCATAAACACGCAAACACACACACACACACACACACACACACACACACACACACACACACACACACACACACACACTTGCGTAGGGGCGGTTTAGACTTGACAATCTGTTTAATGCATGTCTTTGGAAGGCAGAAGAAAACCAGAATACCCAGAATAAACCCAAACAAATACAAGAAGGACATGCAGTTTCTGGTCAGAAGGCATCCCAGCCAGGAAATGAAACAGAGATCTTCTTGTTGTGACACTGTAGCACTCTCTGCTTGTGAAAATACAGTTCAAAAAAAGATGTTTCAGTAAATCTCAAAGCTTCTCTTTGTACTCTGGCTAATATATCAGTACTGTTTAAATCTCTTTGTCACCTACATTTGCAAATAATTTTATACAGATGTTTCTCTGATTTGCTGAGGTCTCTTTAGTTGGATCCTACATATATCTGATGTCATTTTTTTTTAGACTTTCATTTTCAGCAAATATATATAATTTTTCTTAATTATCAGCACAATGTCACTCATAATGGCATTGAAAAAAAACACAAATCTACTGAATACCCTGCTACAGCTCTAGTAACTTCTACATTGCAGTGTCCCTTAAATATATTCCTAGTTATATCAGCATGAAATGTAAGGCTCCCTGACACCAATATCTATGGCATGACTAATCTGTTTTAAGGAATGCTGGTATGATATATTGGAATAATCCTATGACTACTGCAGCTACCAAAATTATTAATAAAAAGTAAGTATTTAATAATGACTTCAAATATTCATTTTGTTAAGGTGAAGCATATTAAAAGATACCTGGATAATTTGTCAAATTCAAAACATTTGACTGAACTATTTGTGAAATGAATGTTCACAAAAGTAAACATTACATCTCCTTTCATAAATGCACTTCATTTAGTGGTACGAAGAGTAGAATATCTGTCCTTTAGTAAGAAAACATACCAAAAATTAAAATAATAGATAAATTGACAAGTTCCACTGGGCAAAGCATACTTATGGCCTTAATCTCACAAATTAAAGTAAAATAAGTGGACAAATTAAAACACACTGCATGCGTGTTTCTAGACATAGTAACCAGACAACAAAACCGTGTTTCCATAAATTGATTATTTTCATTTTTATCAAGAATAATGAGGTTTATTAGTTCTCTTTTCAAATCTACACATTCTTATTCCTAAAAAATACAATCCAAATATGTTGATGGAATAACAATAGAGTTGTTGATATCTTCCAGATCATTTCATTCTGGATCAGAGGCGTCTATTCTAAAAGTCACAAATGAATAAAAACAAGAAAAGGTTTAATGAGATGGAATTTCGCCATCAATGATAATTGAATTATATACCAGCTTTGAAAAGTCTGTAATGCATTTACTAACAATCATCAAGGTAGTGAAGACTGTGCAAAATAAAATGGGTTCACAAACAATAATCCAAGTCTAACTACACAAATGTATGGGACCAGGAGATGTATTTATTCACAGGGTAAATTCACAATTTCCCTAATTTGAAGGACATCTAGTATGGAAAGGAATACAAGAATACCCCATAAATACTGACATTTCTGATAAAAGGAAGACAGCAAGAGTCCAGGATGATTTTGAAAATGAACACTGGTGGTCCTCAATCCTACAACAGACACCAAAAGCATGATGGGACAAATGATATATACCACCTGTCATTATCAAACATATCTAACTAAGGTAAGGGAAAGCAGAACATTTAGCTACAGATATTTGGGTAACATGATGGGACAAATGATATATGCCACCTGCCATTATCAAACATATCTAACTAAGGTAAGGGAACGCAGAACATTTAGCGTCAGATATTTGGGTAACATGACAGGACAAATGATATATGCCACCTGCCATTATCAAACATATCTGACAAAGGTAAGGGAAAGCAAAACATTTAGCTACAGATATTCGGGTAACATGATGGGACAAATGATATATACCACCTGTCATTATCAAACATATCTAACTAAGGTAAGGGAAAGCAGAACATTTAGCTACAGATATTCGGGTAACATGATGGGACAAATGATATATACCACCTGTCATTATCAAACATATCTAACTAAGGTAAGGGAAAGCAGAACATTTAGCTACAGATATTCGGGTAACATGATGGGACAAATGATATATACCACCTGTCATTATCAAACATATCTAACTAAGGTAAGGGAAAGCAGAACATTTAGCTACAGATATTTGGGTAACATGATGGGACAAATGATATATACCACCTGTCATTATCAAACATATCTAACTAAGGTAAAGGTAAGCCGAACATTTAGCTACAGATATTCGGATAACATGAGGGGACAAATGATATATACCATCTGTCATTATCAAACATATCTAACTAAGGTAAAAGAAAGCAGAACATTTAGCTGCAGATATTAAGGTAACATGATGGGACAAATGATATATACCACCTGTCATTATCAAACATATCTAACTAAGGTAAGGGAAAGCAGAACATTTAGCTACAGATATTCAGGTAACATGATGGGACAAATGATATACACCACCTGTCATTATCAAACATATCTAACTAAGGTAAGGGAAAGCAGAACATTTAGCTACAGATATTCGGGTAACATGATGGGACAAATGATATATACCACCTGTCATTATCAAACATATCTAGCTACGGTAAGGGAAAGCAGAACATTTAGCTATAGATATTCAGGTAACATGATGGGACAAATGATATATACCACCTGTCATTATCAAACATATCTAACTAAGTTAAGGGAAAGCAGAACATTTAGCTACAGATATTCAGGTAACATGATGGGACAAATGATATATACCACCTGTCATTATCAAACATATCTAACTAAGGTAAGGGAAAGCAGAACATTTAGCTACAGATATTCAGGTAACATGATGGGACAAATGATATATACCACCTGTCATTATCAAACATATCTAACTAAGGTAAGGGAAAGCAGAACATTTAGCTACAGATATTCAGGTAACATGATGGGACAAATGATATTTACCACCTGTCATTATCAAACATATCTAACTAAGGTAAGGAAAAGCAGAACATTTAGCTACAGATATTCAGGTAACATGATGGGACAAATGATATATACCACCTGTCATTATCAAACATATCTAACTAAGGTAAGGGAAAGCAGAACATTTAGCTACAGATATTCAGGTAACATGATGGGACAAATGATATATACCACCTGTCATTATCAAACATATCTAACTAAGGTAAGGGAAAGCAGAACATTTAGCTACAGATATTCAGGTAACATGATGGGACAAATGATATATACCACCTGTCATTATCAAACATATCTAACTAAGGTAAGGGAAAGCAGAACATTTAGCTACAGATATTCAGGTAACATGATGGGACAAATGATATATACCACCTGTCATTATCAAACATATCTAACTAAGGTAAGGAAAAGCAGAACATTTAGCTACAGATATTCAGGTAACATGATGGGACAAATGATATATACCAACTGCCATTATCAAACATATCTAACTAAGGTAAGGGAAAGCAGAACATTTAGCTACAGATATTCAGGTAACATGATGGGACAAATGATATATACCATCTGTCATTATCAAACATATCTAACTAAGGTAAGGGAAAGCAGAACATTTAGCTACAGATATTCAGGTAACATGATGGGACAAATGATATATACCACCTGTCATTATCAAACATATCTAACTAAGGTAAGGGAAAGCAGAACATTTAGCTACAGATATTCAGGTAACATGATGGGACAAATGATATATACCACCTGTCATTATCAAACATATCTAACTAAGGTAAGGGAAAGCAGAACATTTAGCTACAGATATTCAGGTAACATGATGGGACAAATGATATATACCACCTGTCATTATCAAACATATCTAACTAAGGTAAGGGAAAGCAGAACATTTAGCTACAGATATTCGGGTAACATGATGGGACAAATGATATATACCACCTGTCATTATCAAACATATCTAACTAAGGTAAGGAAAAGCAGAACATTTAGCTACAGATATTCGGGTAACATGATGGGACAAATGATATATACCACCTGTCATTATCAAACATATCTAACTAAGGTAAGGGAAAGCAGAACATTTAGCTACAGATATTCAGGTAACATGATGGGACAAATGATATATACCACCTGTCATTATCAAACATATCTAACTAAGGTAAGGGAAAGCAGAACATTTAGCTACAGATATTCAGGTAACATGATGGGACAAATGATATATACCACCTGTCATTATCAAACATATCTAACTAAGGTAAGGGAAAGCAGAACATTTAGCTACAGATATTCGGGTAACATGATGGGACAAATGATATATACCACCTGTCATTATCAAACATATCTAACTAAGGTAAGGGAAAGCAGAACATTTAGCTACAGATATTCAGGTAACATGATGGGACAAATGATATATACCACCTGTCATTATCAAACATATCTAACTAAGGTAAGGGAAAGCAGAACATTTAGCTACAGATATTCAGGTAACATGATGGGACAAATGATATATACCACCTGTCATTATCAAACATATCTAACTAAGGTAAGGGAAAGCAGAACATTTAGCTACAGATATTCAGGTAACATGATGGGACAAATGATATATACCACCTGCTTTTATCAAACATATCAGAATAAGATAAGGGAAAGCAGAACATTTAGCTACAGATATTCGGGTAACATGATGGGACAAATGATATATACCACCTGTCATTATCAAACATATCTAACTAAGGTAAGGGAAAGCAGAACATTTAGCTACAGATATTCAGGTAACATGATGGGACAAATGATATATACCACCTGTCATTATCAAACATATCTAACTAAGGTAAGGGAAAGCAGAACATTTAGCTACAGATATTCAGGTAACATGATGGGACAAATGACATATACTACCTGTCATTATCAAACATATCTAACAAACATAAGGGAAAGCAGAACATTTAGCTACAGATATTCAGGTAACATGATGGGACAAATGATATACACCATCTGTCATTATCAAACATATCTAACTAAGGTAAGGGAAAGCAGAACATTTAGCTACAGATATTCGGGTAACATGATGGGACAAATGATATATACCACCTGTCATTATCAAACATATCTAGCTAAGGTAAGGGAAAGCAGAACATTTAGCTACAGATATTCAGGTAACATGATGGGACAAATGATATATACCACCTGTCATTATCAAACATATCTAACTAAGGTAAGGGAAAGCAGAACATTTAGCTACAGATATTCAGGTAACATGATGGGACAAATGATATATACCACCTGTCATTATCAAACATATCTAACTAAGGTAAGGGAAAGCAGAACATTTAGCTACAGATATTCGGGTAACATGATGGGACAAATGATATATACCACCTGTCATTATCAAACATATCTAACTAAGGTAAGGGAAGCAGAAGATTTAGCTACAGATATTCGGGTAACATGATGGGACAAATGATATATACCACCTGTCATTATCAAACATATCTAACTAAGGTAAGGGAAAGCAGAACATTTAGCTACAGATATTCAGGTAACATGATGGGATAAATGATATTTACCATCTGTCAATATCAAACATATCCAACTAAGGTAAGGAAAGCAGAACATTTAGCTACAGATATTCGGTAACATGATGGGACAAATGATATATACCACCTGTCATTATCAAACATATCTAACTAAGGTAAGGAAAGCAGAACATTTAGCTACAGATATTCAGGTAACATGATGGGACAAATGATATATACCACCTGTCATTATCAAACATATCTAACTAAGGTAAGGGAAAGCAGAACATTTAGCTACAGATATTCAGGTAACATGATGGGACAAATGATATATACCACCTGTCATTATCAAACATATCTAACTAAGGTAAGGGAAAGCAGAACATTTAGCTACAGATATTCGGGTAACATGATGGGACAAATGATATATACCACCTGTCATTATCAAACATATCTAACTAAGGTAAGGGAAAGCAGAACATTTAGCTACAGATATTCGGGTAACATGATGGGACAAATGATATATACCACCTGTCATTATCAAACATATCTAACTAAGGTAAGGGAAAGCAGAACATTTAGCTACAGATATTCAGGTAACATGATGGGACAAATGATATATACCACCTGTCATTATCAAACATATCTAACTAAGTTAAGAGAAAGCAGAACATTTAGCTACAGATATTCAGGTAACATGATGGGATAAATGATATATACCACCTGTCATTATCAAACATATCTAACTAAGGTAAGGGAAAGCAGAACATTTAGCTACAGATATTCAGGTAACATGATGGGACAAATGATATATACCACCTGTCATTATCAAACATATCTAACTAAGGTAAGGGAAAGCAGAACATTTAGCTACAGATATTCAGGTAACATGATGGGACAAATGATATATACCACCTGTCATTATCAAACATATCTAACTAAGGTAAGGGAAAGCAGAACATTTAGCTACAGATATTCAGGTAACATGATGGGACAAATGATATATACCACCTGTCATTATCAAACATATCTAACTAAGGTAAGGGAAAGCAGAACATTTAGCTACAGATATTCGGGTAACATGATGGGACAAATGATATATACCACCTGTCATTATCAAACATATTTAACTAAGGTAAGGGAAGCAGAAGATTTAGCTACAGATATTCGGGTAACATGTCAGGACAAATGATATATACCACCTGTCATTATCAAACATATCTAACTAAGGTAAGGAAAAGCAGAACATTTAGCTACAGATATTCGGGTAACATGATGGGACAAATGATATATACCACCTGTCATTATCAAACATATCTAACTAAGGTAAGGGAAAGCAGAACATTTAGCTACAGATATTCGGGTAACATGATGGGACAAATGATATATACCACCTGTCATTATCAAACATATCTAACTAAGGTAAGGGAAAGCAGAACATTTAGCTACAGATATTCGGGTAACATGATGGGACAAATGATATATACCACCTGTCATTATCAAACATATCTAACTAAGGTAAGGAAAAGCAGAACATTTAGCTACAGATATTCGGGTAACATGATGGGACAAATGATATATACCACCTGTCATTATCAAACATATCTAACTAAGGTAAGGGAAAGCAGAACATTTAGCTACAGATATTCAGGTAACATGATGGGACAAATGATATATACCACCTGTCATTATCAAACATATCTAACTAAGGTAAGGGAAAGCAGAACATTTAGCTACAGATATTCAGGTAACATGATGGGACAAATGATATATACCACCTGTCATTATCAAACATATCTAACTAAGGTAAGGGAAAGCAGAACATTTAGCTACAGATATTCAGGTAACATGATGGGACAAATGATATATACCACCTGTCATTATCAAACATATCTAACTAAGGTAAGGGAAAGCAGAACATTTAGCTACAGATATTCAGGTAACATGATGGGACAAATGATATATACCACCTGTCATTATCAAACATATCTAACTAAGGTAAGGGAAAGCAGAACATTTAGCTACAGATATTCAGGTAACATGATGGGACAAATGATATATACCACCTGTCATTATCAAACATATCTAACTAAGGTAAGGGAAAGCAGAACATTTAGCTACAGATATTCAGGTAACATGATGGGACAAATGATATATACCACCTGTCATTATCAAACATATCTAACTAAGGTAAGGGAAAGCAGAACATTTAGCTACAGATATTCGGGTAACATGATGGGACAAATGATATATACCACCTGTCATTATCAAACATATCTAACTAAGGTAAGGGAAAGCAGAACATTTAGCTACAGATATTCAGGTAACATGATGGGACAAATGATATATACCACCTGTCATTATCAAACATATCTAACTAAGGTAAGGGAAAGCAGAACATTTAGCTACAGATATTCGGGTAACATGATGGGACAAATGATATATACCACCTGTCATTATCAAACATATCTAACTAAGGTAAGGGAAAGCAGAACATTTAGCTACAGATATTCAGGTAACATGATGGGACAAATGATATATACCACCTGTCATTATCAAACATATCTAACTAAGGTAAGGGAAAGCAGAACATTTAGCTACAGATATTCGGGTAACATGATGGGACAAATGATATATACCACCTGTCATTATCAAACATATCTAACTAAGGTAAGGGAAAGCAGAACATTTAGCTACAGATATTCAGGTAACATGATGGGACAAATGATATATACCACCTGTCATTATCAAACATATCTAACTAAGGTAAGGGAAAGCAGAACATTTAGCTACAGATATTCAGGTAACATGATGGGACAAATGATATATACCACCTGTCATTATCAAACATATCTAACTAAGGTAAGGAAAGCAGAACATTTAGCTACAGATATTCAGGTAACATGATGGGACAAATGATATATACCACCTGTCATTATCAAACATATCTAACTAAGGTAAGGGAAAGCAGAACATTTAGCTACAGATATTTGGGTAACATGATGGGACAAATGATATATACCACCTGTCATTATCAAACATATCTAACTAAGGTAAGGGAAAGCAGAACATTTAGCTACAGATATTCAGGTAACATGATGGGACAAATGATATATACCACCTGTCATTATCAAACATATCTAACTAAGGTAAGGGAAAGCAGAACATTTAGCTACAGATATTCAGGTAACATGATGGGACAAATGATATACACCATCTGTCATTATCAAACATATGTAACTAAGGTAAGGGAAAGCAGAACATTTAGCTACAGATATTCAGGTAACATGATGGGCCAAATGATATATACCACCTGTCATTATCAAACATATCTAACTAAGGTAAGGGAAAGCAGAACATTTAGCTACAGATATTCGGGTAACATGATGGGACAAATGATATATACCACCTGTCATTATCAAACATATCTAACTAAGGTAAGGAAAGCAGAACATTTAGCTACAGATATTCAGGTAACATGATGGGACAAATGATATATACCACCTGTCATTATCAAACATATCTAACTAAGGTAAGGGAAAGCAGAACATTTAGCTACAGATATTCAGGTAACATGATGGGACAAATGATATATACCACCTGTCATTATCAAACATATCTAACTAAGGTAAGGGAAAGCAGAACATTTAGCTACAGATATTCGGGTAACATGATGGGACAAATGATATATACCACCTGTCATTATCAAACATATCTAACTAAGGTAAGGGAAAGCAGAACATTTAGCTACAGATATTTGGGTAACATGATGGGACAAATGATATATACCACCTGTCATTATCAAACATATCTAACTAAGGTAAGGAAAGCAGAACATTTAGCTACAGATATTCAGGTAACATGATGGGACAAATGATATATACCACCTGTCATTATCAAACATATCTAACTAAGGTAAGGGAAAGCAGAACATTTAGCTACAGATATTCAGGTAACATGATGGGACAAATGATATATACCACCTGTCATTATAAAACATATCTAACTAAGTTAAGGGAAAGTAGAACATTTAGCTACAGATATTCAGGTAACATGATGGGACAAATGATATTTACCACCTGTCATTATCAAACATATCTAGCTATGGAAAGGGAAAGCAGAACATTTAGCTACAGATATTCGGGTAAGATGACGGGACAAATGATATATACCATCTGTCATTATCAAACATATCTAACTAAGGTAAGGGAAAGCAGAACATTTAGCTACAGATATTCAGGTAACATGATGGGACAAATGATATATACCACCTGTCATTATCAAACATATCTAACTAAGGTAAGGGAAAGCAGAACATTTAGCTACAGATATTCGGGTAACATGATGGGACAAATGATATATACCACCTGTCATTATCAAACATATCTAACTAAGGTAAGGGAAAGCAGAACATTTAGCTACAGATATTTGGGTAACATGATGGGACAAATGATATATACCACCTGTCATTATCAAACATATCTAACTAAGGTAAGAAAAACCAGAACATTTAGCTAGAGATATTCGGGTAACATGATGGGACAAATGATATATACCACCTGTCATTATCAAACATATCTAACTAAGGTAAGGGAAAGCAGAACATTTAGCTACAGATATTCAGGTAACATGATGGGACAAATGATATATACCACCTGTCATTATCAAACATATCTAACTAAGGTAAGGGAAAGCAGAACATTTAGCTACAGATATTCAGGTAACATGATGGGACAAATGATATATACCACCTGTCATTATCAAACATATCTAACTAAGGTAAGGGAAAGCAGAACATTTAGCTACAGATATTCGGGTAACATGATGGGACAAATGATATATACCACCTGTCATTATCAAACATATCTAACTAAGGTAAGGGAAAGCAGAACATTTAGCTACAGATATTCGGGTAACATGATGGGACAAATGATATATACCACCTGTCATTATCAAACATATCTAACTAAGGTAAGGGAAAGCAGAACATTTAGCTACAGATATTCGGGTAACATGATGGGACAAATGATATATACCACCTGTCATTATCAAACATATCTAACTAAGGTAAGGGAAAGCAGAACATTTAGCTACAGATATTCAGGTAACATGATGGGACAAATGATATATACCACCTGTCATTATCAAACATATCTAACTAAGGTAAGGGAAAGCAGAACATTTAGCTACAGATATTCAGGTAACATGATGGGACAAATGATATATACCACCTGTCATTATCAAACATATCTAACTAAGGTAAGGGAAAGCAGAACATTTAGCTACAGATATTCAGGTAACATGATGGGACAAATGATAAATACCACCTGTCATTATCAAACATATTTAACTAAGGTAAGGGAAGCAGAAGATTTAGCTACAGATATTCGGGTAACATGTCAGGACAAATGATATATACCACCTGCTTTTATCAAACATATCAGAATAAGATAAGGGAAAGCAGAACATTTAGCTACAGATATTTGGGTAACATGATGGGACAAATGATATATACCACCTGTCATTATCAAACATATCTAACTAAGGTAAGGGAAAGCAGAACATTTAGCTACAGATATTCAGGTAACATGATGGGACAAATGATATATACCACCTGTCATTATCAAACATATCTAACTAAGGTAAGGGAAAGCAGAACATTTAGCTACAGATATTCAGGTAACATGATGGGACAAATGATATATACCACCTGTCATTATCAAACATATCTAACTAAGGTAAGGGAAAGCAGAACATTTAGCTACAGATATTTGGGTAACATGATGGGACAAATGATATATACCACCTGTCATTATCAAACATATCTAACTAAGGTAAGGGAAAGCAGAACATTTAGCTACAGATATTCAGGTAACATGATGGGACAAATGATATATACCACCTGTCATTATCAAACATATCTAACTAAGGTAAGGGAAAGCAGAACATTTAGCTACAGATATTCAGGTAACATGATGGGACAAATGATATATACCACCTGTCATTATCAAACATATCTAACTAAGGTAAGGGAAAGCAGAACATTTAGCTACAGATATTCGGGTAACATGACAGGACAAATGATATATACCACCTGTCATTATCAAACATATCTAACTAAGGTAAGGGAAAGCAGAATATTTAGCTACAATATTTCGGTAACATGATGGGATAAATGATATATACCACCTGTCATTATCAAACATATCTAACTAAGGTAAGGGAAGGCAGAACATTTAGCTACAGATATTCAGGTAACATGATGGGACAAATGATATATACCACCTGTCATTATCAAACATATCTAACTAAGGTAAGGAAAAGCAGAACATTTAGCTACAGATATTCGGGTAACATGATGGGACAAATGATATATACCACCTGTCATTATCAAACATATCTAACTAAGGTAAGGGAAAGCAGAACATTTAGCTACAGATATTCAGGTAACATGATGGGACAAATGATATATACCACCTGTCATTATCAAACATATCTAACTAAGGTAAGGGAAAGCAGAACATTTAGCTACAGATATTCAGGTAACATGATGGGACAAATGATATATACCACCTGTCATTATCAAACATATCTAACTAAGGTAAGGGAAAGCAGAACATTTAGCTACAGATATTTGGGTAACATGATGGGACAAATGATATATACCACCTGTCATTATCAAACATATCTAACTAAGGTAAGGGAAAGCAGAACATTTAGCTACAGATATTCAGGTAACATGATGGGACAAATGATATATACCACCTGTCATTATCAAACATATCTAACTAAGGTAAGGGAAAGCAGAACATTTAGCTACAGATATTCAGGTAACATGATGGGACAAATGATATATACCACCTGTCATTATCAAACATATCTAACTAAGGTAAGGGAAAGCAGAACATTTAGCTACAGATATTTGGGTAACATGATGGGACAAATGATATATACCACCTGTCATTATCAAACATATCTAACTAAGGTAAGGAAAGCAGAACATTTAGCTACAGATATTCAGGTAACATGATGGGACAAATGATATATACCACCTGTCATTATCAAACATATCTAACTAAGGTAAGGGAAAGCAGAACATTTAGCTACAGATATTCAGGAAACATGATGGGACAAATGATATATACCACCTGTCATTATCAAACATATCTAACTAAGGTAAGGGAAAGCAGAACATTTAGCTACAGATATTTGGGTAACATGATGGGACAAATGATATATACCACCTGTCATTATCAAACATATCTAACTAAGGTAAGGGAAAGCAGAACATTTAGCTACAGATATTCTGGTAACATGACGGGACAAATGATATATACCACCTGTCATTATCAAACATATCTAACTAAGGTAAGGGAAAGCAGAACATTTAGCTACAGATATTCGGGTAACATGATGGGACAAATGATATATACCACCTGTCATTATCAAACATATCTAACTAAGGTAAGGGAAAGCAGAACATTTAGCTGCAGATATTCAGGTAACATGATGGGACAAATGATATATACCACCTGTCATTATCAAACATATCTAACTAAGGTAAAGGAAAGCAGAACATTTAGCTACAGATATTTGGGTAACATGATGGGACAAATGATATATACCACCTGTCATTATCAAACATATCTAACTAAGGTAAGGGAAAGCAGAACATTTAGCTACAGATATTCGGGTAACATGATGGGACAAATGATATATACCACCTGTCATTATCAAACATATCTAACTAAGGTAAGGGAAAGCAGAACATTTAGCTACAGATATTCAGGTAACATGATGGGACAAATGATATATACCACCTGTCATTATCAAACATATCTAACTAAGGTAAGGGAAAGCAGAACATTTAGCTACAGATTTTAGGGTAACATGATGGGACAAATGATATATACCACCTGTCATTATCAAACATATCTAACTAAGGTAAGGGAAAGCAGAACATTTAGCTACAGATATTCAGCTAACATGATGGGACAAATCATATATACCACCTGTCATTATCAAACATATCTAACTAAGGTAAGGAAAAGCAGAACATTTAGCTGCAGATATTCGGATAACATGGTAGGACAAATGATATATACCACCTGTCATTATCAAACATATCTAACTAAGGTAAGGGAAAGCAGAACATTTAGCTACAGATATTCGGGTAACATGACGGGACAAATTATATATACCACCTGTCATTATCAAACATATCTAACTAAGGTAAGGGAAAGCAGAACATTTAGCTACAGATATTTGGATAACATGAGGGGACAAATGATATATGCCACATGTCATTGTCAAACATATGTAACTAAGGTAAGGAAAAGCAGAACGTTTAGCTACAGATATTCTGGTAACATGACGGGACAAATGATATATACCACCTGTCATTATCAACCATATCTAACTAAGGTAAGGGACAGCAGAACATTTAGCTACAGATATTCGGGTAACATGATGGGACAAATGATATATACCACCTGTCATTATCAAACATATCTAACTAAGGTAAGGGAAAGCAGAACATTTAGCTACAGATATTCGGGTAACATGATGGGACAAATGATATATACCACCTGTCATTATCAAACATATCTAACTAAGGTAAGGAAAAGCAGAACATTTAGCTACAGATATTCGGGTAACATGATGGGACAAATGATATATACCACCTGTCATTATCAAACATATCTAACTAAGGTAAGGGAAAGCAGAACATTTAGCTACAGATATTCGGGTAACATGATGGGACAAATGATATATACCACCTGTCATTATCAAACATATCTAACTAAGGTAAGGGAAAGCAGAACATTTAGCTACAGATATTCAGGTAACATGATGGGACAAATGATATATACCACCTGTCATTATCAAACATATCTAACTAAGGTAAGGGAAAGCAGAACATTTAGCTACAGATATTCGGATAACATGATAGGACAAATGATATATACCACCTGTCATTATCAAACATATCTAACTAAGGTAAGGGAAAGCCGAACATTTAGCAACAGATTTTAGGGTAACATAATGGGACAAATGATATATAGCACCTGTCATTATCAAACATATCTAACTAAGGTAAGGGAAAGCAGAACATTTAGCTACAGATATTTGGGTAACATGATGGGACAAATGATATATACCACCTGTCATTATCAAACATATCTAACTAAGGTAAGGGAAAGCAGAACATTTAGCTACAGATATTCAGGTAACATGATGGGACAAATGATATATACCACCTGTCATTATCAAACATATCTAACTAAGGTAAGGGAAAGCAGAACATTTAGCTACAGATATTCAGGTAACATGATGGGACAAATGATATATACCACCTGTCATTATCAAACATATCTAACTAAGGTAAGGGAAAGCAGAACATTTAGCTACAGATATTCAGGTAACATGATGGGACAAATGATATATACCACCTGTCATTATCAAACATATCTAACTAAGGTAAGGGAAAGCAGAACATTTAGCTACAGATATTCAGGTAACATGATGGGACAAATGATATATACCACCTGTCATTATCAAACATATCTAACTAAGGTAAGGGAAAGCAGAATATTTAGCTACAGATATCCAGGTAACATGATGGGACAAATTATATATACCACCTGTCATTATCAAACATATCTAACTAAGGTAAGAGAAAGCAGAAATTTAGCTACAGATATTCAGGTAACATGATGGGACAAATGTTATATACCACCTGTCATTATCAAACATATCTAACTAAGGTAATGGAAAACAGAACATTTAGCTACAGATATTCGGGTAACATGATGGGACAAATGATATATACCACCTGTCATTATCAAACATATCTAACTAAGGTAAGGGAAAGCAGAACATTTAGCTACAGATATTCGGGTAACATGATGGGACAAATGATATATACCACCTGTCATTATCAAACATATCTAACTAAGGTAAGGGAAAGCAGAACATTTAGCTACAGATATTCGGGTAACATGATGGGACAAATGATATATACCACCTGTCATTATCAAACATATCTAACTAAGGTAAAGGAAAGCAGAACATTTAGCTACAGATATTCAGGTAACATGATGGGACAAATGATATATACCACCTGTCATTATCAAACATATCTAACTAAGGTAAGGGAAAGCAGAACATTTAGCTACAGATATTTGGATAACATGACGGGACAAATGATATATACCACCTGTCATTATCAAACATATCTAACTAAGGTAAGGGAAAGCAGAACATTTAGCTACAGATATTCTGGTAACATGACGGGACAAATGATATATACCACCTGTCATTATCAAACATATCTAACTAAGGTAAGGGAAAGCAGAACATTTATCTATAAATATTCGGGTAACATGACGGGACAAATGATATATACCACATTTCATTATCAAACATATCTAACTAACGTAAGGGAAAGCAGAACATTTAGCTGCAGATATTCAGGTAACATGACGGAGACAAATGATATATACCACCTGTCATTATCAAACATATCTAGCTAAGGTAAGGGAAAGCAGAACATTTAGCTACAGATATTCGGGTAACATGACAGGACAAATTATATATACCACCTGTCATTATCAAACATATCTAATTAAGGTAAGGGAAAGCAGAACATTTAGCTACAGATATTTGGGTAACATGACGGGACAAATGATATATATCACCTGTCATTATCAAACATATCTAACTATGGTAAGAGAAAGCAGAACATTTAACTATAGATATTCGGGTAACATGATGGGACAAATGATATATACCACCTGTCATTATCAAACATATCTGACTTGGGTTAGGAAAAGCAGAACATTTAGCTACAGATATTCGGATAACTTGATAGGACAAATGATATATACCACCTGTCATTATCAAACATATCTAACTAAGGTAAGGGAAAGCTGAACATTTAGCTACAGATTTTAGGGTAACACGATGGGACAAATTATATATACCACCTGTCATTATCAAACATATCTAACTAAGGTAAGGGAAAGCAGAACATTTAGCTACAGATATTCAGCTAACATGATGGGACAAATCATATATACCACCTGTCATTATCAAACATATCTAACTAAGGTAAGGAAAAGCAGAACATTTAGCTGCAGATATTCGGATAACATGGTAGGACAAATGATATATACCACCTGTCATTATCAAACATATCTAACTAAGGTAAGGGAAAGCGGAACATTTAGCTACAGATATTCGGGTAACATGACGGGACAAATTATATATACCACCTGTCATTATCAAACATATCTAACTAAGGTAAGGGAAAGCAGAACATTTAGCTACAGATATTTGGATAACATGAGGGGACAAATGATATATGCCACATGTCATTGTCAAACATATGTAACTAAGGTAAGGAAAAGCAGAACGTTTAGCTACAGATATTCTGGTAACATGACGGGACAAATGATATATACCACCTGTCATTATCAAACATATCTAACTAAGGTAAAGGAAAGCAGAACATTTAGCTACAGATATTTGGGTAACATAATGGGACAAATGATATATACCAACTGTCATTATCAAACATATCTGACTAGGTAAGGAAAAGCAGAACATTTAGCTACAGATATTCGGGTAACATGATGGGACAAATGATATATACCACCTGTCATTATCAAATATATCTAACTAAGGTAAGGGAAAGCAGAACATTTATCTAAAAATATTCGGGTAACATGACGGGACAAATGATATATACCACATTTTTTTATCAAACACATCTAACTAACGTAAGGGAAAGCAGAACATTTAGCTACAGATATTCGGGTAACATGACGGGACAAATGATATATAACCACCTGTCATTATCAAACATATCTAACTAAGGTAAGGGAAAGCAGAACATTTACCTACAGATATTCAGGTAACATGATGGGACAAATGATATATACCACCTGTCATTATCAAACATATCTGACTAGGTAAGGAAAAGCTGAACATTTAGCTACAGATATTCGTATAACATGATAGGACAAATGATAAATACCACCTGTCATTATCAAACATATTTAACTAAGGTAAGGGAAAGCAGAACATTTAGCTAGAGATTTTAGGGTAACATGATGGGACAAATGATATATACCACCTGTCATTATCAAACATATCTAACTAAGGTAAGGGAAAGCAGAACATTTAGATGCATATTTTTGGGTAATATGATGGGACAAATGATATATACCACCTGTCATTATCAAACATATCTAACTAAGGTAAGGGAAAGCAGAACATTTAGCTACAGATATTCGGGTAACATGATGGGACAAATGATATATACCACCTGTCATTATCAAACATATCTAACTAAGGTAAGGGAAAGCAGAACATTTAGCTACAGATTTTTGGGTAATATGACAGGACAAATGATATATACCACCTGTCATTATGAAACATATCTAACTAAGGTAAGGGAAAACAGAACATTTAGCTACAGATTTTCAGGTAACATGACAGGTCAAATGATATATATCACCTGTCATTATCAAACATATCTAACTAAGGTAAGGGAAAGCAGAACATTTAGCTACAGATTTTTGGGTAATATGACAGGACAAATGATATATACCACCTGTCATTATGAAACATATCTAACTAAGGTAAGGGAAAACAGAACATTTAGCTACAGATTTTCAGGTAACATGACGGGACAAATGATATATACCACCTGTCATTATCAAACATATCTAAGGTAAGGGATAGCAGAACATTTAGCCACAGATATTCGGGTAACATGATGGGACAAATGATATATACCAACTGCCAATATCAAACATATCTAACTAAGGTAAGGGAAAGCAGAACATTTAGCTACAGATATTCGGGTAACATGATGGGACAAATAATATATACCACATGTCAATATCAAACATATCTAACTAAGGTAAGGGAAAGCAGAACATTTAGCTACAGATATTCAGGTAACATGATGGGCAAATGACATATACTACCTGTCATTATCAAACATATCTAACTAACATAAGGGAAAGCAGAACATTTAGCTACAGATATTCAGGTAACATGATGGGACAAATGATATATACCACCTGTCATTATCAAACATATCTAACTAAGTTAAGGGAAAGCAGAATATTTAGCTACAGATTTTTGGGTAACATGATGGGACAAATGATATATACCACCTGTCATTATCAAACATATCTAACTAAGGTAAGAGAAAGCAGAAATTTAGCTACAGATATTCAGGAAACATGATGGGACAAATGTTATATACCACCTGTCATTATCAAACATATCTAACTAAGGTAATGGAAAACAGAACATTTAGCTACAGATATTCGGGTAACATGATGGGACAATGATATATACCACCTGTCATTATCAAACATATCTAACTAAGGTAAGGGAAAGCAGAACATTTAGCCACAGATATTCGGGTAACATGACTGGACAAATGATATATATCACCTGTCATTATCAAACATATCTAACTAAGGTAAGGGAAAGCAGAACATTTAGCCACAGATATTCGGGTAACATGATGGGACAAATGATATATAACCACCTGTCATTATCAAACATATCTAACTAAGGTAAGGGAAAGCAGAACATTTAGCTACAGATATTCGGGTAACATGACGGGACAAATGATATACACCACCTGTCATTATCAAACATATCTAACTAAGGTAAAGGAAAGCAGAACATTTAGCTACAGATATTCAGGTAATGTAAAGGGATAAATGATACATACCACCTGTCATTATCAAACATATCTAACTATGGTAAGAGAAAGCAGAACATTTAGCTACAGATATTCGGGTAACATGACGGGACAAATGATATACACCACCTGTCATTATCAAACATATCTAACTAAGGTAAAGGAAAGCAGAACATTTAGCTACAGATATTCAGGTAACGTAAAGGGATAAATGATATATACCACCTGTCATTATCAAACATATCTAACTAAGGTAAGGGAAAGCGGAACATTTAGCTACAGATATTCAGGTACATTACGGGACAAATTATATATACCACCTGTAATTATCAAACATATCTAACTAAGGTAAGGGAAAGCAGAACATTTAGCTACAGATATTTGGATAACATGAGGGGACAAATGATATATGCCACCTGTCATTGTCAAACATATGTAACTAAGGTAAGGGAAAGCAGAACATTTAGCTACAGATATTCTGGTAACATGACGGGACAAATGATATATACCACCTGTCATTATCAAACATATCTAACTAAGGTAAGGGAAAGCAGAACATTTAGCTACAGATATTTGGGTAACATGACAGGACAAATGATATATACCACCTGTCATTATCAAACATATCTAACTAAGGTAAGGGAAAGCAGAACATTTATCTATAAATATTCGGGTAACATGACGGGACAAATGATATATACCACATTTCATTATCAAACATATCTAACTAACGTAAGGGAAAGCAGAACATTTAGCTGCAGATATTCAGGTAACATGACGGAGACAAATGATATATACCACCTGTCATTATCAAACATATCTAGCTAAGGTAAGGGAAAGCAGAACATTTAGCTACAGATATTCGGGTAACATGATGGGACAAATGATATATGCCACCTGTCATTATCAAACATATCTAACTAAGGTAAGGGAAAGCAGAACATTTAGCTACAGATATTTGGGTAACATGACGGGACAAATGATATATACCACCTGTCATTATCAAACATATCTAACTATGGTAAGAGAAAGCAGAACATTTAACTATAGATATTCGGGTAACATGATGGGACAAATGATATATACCACCTGTCATTATCAAACATATCTAACTAAGGTAAGGGAAAGCAGAACATTTAGCTACAGATATTTGGGTAACATGACGGGACAAATGATATATACCACCTGTCATTATCAAACATATCTAACTATGGTAAGAGAAAGCAGAACATTTAACTATAGATATTCGGGTAACATGATGGGACAAATGATATATACCAGCTGTCATTATCAAACATATCTGACTAGGGTTAGGAAAAGCAGAACATTTAGCTACAGATTTTTGGGTAATATGACAGGACAAATGATATATACCACCTGTCATTATCAAACATATCTAACTATGATAAGAGAAAGCAGAACATTTAGGTACAGATGTTCGGATAACATGATAGGACAAATGATATATACCACCTGTCATTATCAAACATATCTAACTAAGGTGAGGGAAAGCAGAACATTTAGCTACAGATTTTTGTGTAATATGATGGGACAAATGATATATACAACCAGTCATTATCAAACATACCTAACTAAGGTAAGGGAAAGCGGAACATTTAGCTACAGATTTTTGGGTAATATGACAGAACAAATGATATATACCACCTGTCATTATCAAACATATCTAACTAAGGTAAGGGAAAGCAGAACATTTAGCTACAGATATTCAGGTAACATGATGGGACAAATGATATATACCACCTGTAATTATCAAACCTATCTAACTAAGGTAAGGGAAAGCAGAACATTTAGCTACAGATATTCGGGTAACATGACAGGACAAATTATATATACCACCTGTCATTGTCAAACAAAGGAGCCACTTTTGAGACTTTAAGTATTTTTCCTCTGTTTATTTGCTAAGTTTTTCTGCATAGCCGCCTATTTTGAGCATTTTCTGGCTTGTTAAATTTGATTTCTGCATTAGTAACTGTATTTAGAGCACAACCTAGAGCTGTTTACTGAATTTCCTGTTTGCATATATTTTTAAAATCGTTTTTTTCTCAAAACTTGCATTTTATCTGTCTTTGGCCTAGCACTCTTGTGTGGGGTCATTTACTGCACTGTTTTAACTTGTTGATACTTGTTAACCTCTGCTATCTCTGAAAAAACAAAAAAAACAAAAAAATATTGCTTTTTTTCCCACTTTTCTGAGATTTAAAAAAGTTCAGTTACAGGCTTGCTGTTCTTGAACTGTTTGTAAGTTTCTGTGAGGCCATTTTTTGCTTGGGCTAAAGGAAAGTCTCTCTGTTGATCAGTGGCAGTGAAAAACATTGAGCAGCCTGCCTGCCCCTGTGGGAGTGGTTACTGACTTGAAACTGTAGTTTTATTGGCCATTTTGGGTCACTTCCAAAACTCCTTCATCTTCCTCTCTTAAAACCTGGTTGCCTTGTGGTTTTGGCATCTTTTCAGGCTTGTTGGCTGTTGGTGAAGCACCCAGCAAGAGGAGAAAATGCTGAGAGAAGAAAGGAGCCACTTTTGAGACTTTAAGTATTTTTCCTCTGTTTATTTGCTAAGTTTTTCTGCATAGCCACCTATTTTGAGCATTTTCTGGCTTGTTAAATTTGATTTCTGCATTAGCAACTGTATTTAGAGCACAACCTAGAGCTGTTTACTGAATTTCCTGTTTGCACTTATTTTTAAAATCGTTTTTTTCTCAAAACTTGCATTTTATCTGTCTTTGGCCTAGCACTCTTGTGTGGGGTCATTTACTGCACTGTTATAACTTGTTGATACTTGTTAACCTCTGCTATCTCTGAAAAAACAAAAAAACAAAACAATCTTGCTTTTTTTCCCACTTTTCTGAGATTTAAAAAAAGTTCAGTTACAGGCTTGCTGTTCTTGAACTGTTTGTAAGTTTCTGTGAGGCCATTTTTGCTTGGGCTAAAGGAAAGTCTCTCTGTTGATCAGTGGCAGTGAAAAACATTGAGCAGCCTGCCTGCCCCTGTGGGAGTGGTTACTGACTTGAAACTGTAGTTTTATTGGCCATTCTGGGTCAATTCCAAAACTCCTTCATCTTCCTCTCTTAAAACCCTCTTTTGCGATTTTGCGCTTTTGAAGCATAGCGCAACAGCGGCAGCGCCTAATTGGGTTTAAACTATTCCTGGCTCCACAAAGTCTGCTCTTCACTTTTTCCCTTAGAACTGCTCTATCTCTCAATTTAAACACCATATTCTCATTCTAAGGCCCTTCACTGGTCCAATTAAGTAATCCTACAAGTTAGCACTATTAAACCATAAGCACTACTTACTCTTATACTCTCTACGATTACCCTGTCCTCTATTGGTCCATCTTAAATTCAGTTTTCCTATTACTCTAGCATGTCCAAAGGTCAGTCAATGGTTTCCTCTGCAGTCCAGCTGGTGAATCAGGGAATTTTGAGGCAATGTTACAACTGTCTCATGTACATGGACAACCCTCTCCTCCTCCAAACAGGTTCAAATATATGTGAGAGATGCAACTATTTAGCCAAACTGGAGGCTGAGCTCTCTCATCTCAAAACTGGTGTAACCAGTCAGGAGGAGAAGGTAACCTCACACAACACAATTCCAGTATCACATAGTCCCACCACATCAGTGAACCAAACACATAAATACACAAAAACATACTCGAGGCTCTAAATAAAAATCTACCTAAGCAACAGAGACCTCCAAAGCAGACATCCAAGCAAACGCTACCTCAAAACAAAACACACACAACACATAACCCACAAAGTCAGTGTGCCAAGCAGCCACAGCCCTTAAGGCTGAATAACACACCTGATACTCTTGTTATAGGTGACTCTATTGTCAGATACACTGACGTCCCGCTCACCAGGCTGAATAAAGAGAAGGTCACAGTGAGCTGCCTGTCAGGTGCTAGGATCCGACACATAACGCAAGCACTCAGGTCACTCCAAAGCAAATACAAATATGACTCAGTCATTGGACATGCTGGTGTGAATGACCTGAGACGTACCTCCCTGGACTACATGAAAAGAGACATAGAGGAGCTCTCTGATCATGTAGCCCAGGCTGGTATGACCCTGACCTTGAGCAGCATCTTACCCTCACCTAGAATTATGCCACAGTACAAAGACAAAATGATCGATTTTAACAATTGGCTAAAATTTTGGTGTCATTCAAAGGGGATCCAGTGTCTGTCAGCCTGGGATGACATGCTCGACAAGCCACGTTGCTTCGCTAGGGAAGGCTTGCACCTGTCACCACTGGGCTTTTGGATATTGGCAAAGGCTTTTGCCATGGCCATAGTGCCTTTTTTAGGCAAGGCTCAAAAGTCAAAACCACCCCCATAGACAGCACAAGGAACAAGAAACTAAGGGTAATGCTGCAAAATGCCAGACGTCTTAACCTCAAGATGCACGCACTCGAAGCTCTCCTCAGTATGGAGAACATCGATATCTGTGCAGTGACAGAAACCTGGTTCAAGGCTCCAGAGAGCACCCCAACACTACCAGGCTATACCTCATATCATGCTTTTCGGCCCCAAAACCCGGACCGAACCACAAAAGGAGGGGGAGTTTCCATATTTATCAAGGATATCCACACCTCCAGGTTAGTGGCATTGCACGAAGTATCGGAGACCATCCATGTGCAACTAACAGTGGGCAAGACTGCTTTTCAGTTTATAGCATCCTACAGACCACCCTCTCAAAGTCAGGAATCCCATTAGGCTTTCCTGAAAACATTGGAGAACATGAAGATCTCTCCGAACACCATTATATTGGATGACTTCAACTACCCAAACATTGACTGGAAGCACTACTCAAGCCCCAGCACCTTAGCCCAAAGATTCCTGGAAATTATAAACTCAAATGCTATAGAACAACTAGTCACCACTCCCACAAGAGGGGACAACATACTAGACCTGATCATTACCAACATGGGGACTCTATGCTCCACACCAGAAGTATATCCCTCATTGGTAAGATCAGACCAAAAATTAATTTCACTGGATGTCCACATCCCGACCCCACCCCCAGCCCAGAAAACCACAGTGAAAAACTTCTCAAAAGCGAACTTCTCACTTCTCAAAACCGAAGTGGAATCCTTCAAGGCCCCAGGGCCAGTGGAAACTACAGCCAAAACTGCAGAATCCTATATAAATGCATTCTACGGACATCTCCAGGAATGCATGGATCATGCTATCCCAAACAAAACCAAGACCCAATCATCCAAAGGCAGGCGTCCAGTCTGGTGGACCCCTGCCATAAAGAAACTGTACAACAGAAGGAGGAAGCTACTACATGATAGAGCAAAATCCCTAATAGGGAAGGCATCTCTGATCAGTACTAGCAAAAAATTACGATCCCTCATAAAATCCTCCAAGGCCAGCTTCGAGAGAAAAATTGCACAGGACACCAAAGACAATCATAAGGCTTTTTTCAGTTATGTTAGAAACCTGGGATGCAACTCCCAGACTTGTTCTGAGTTGATTCTAAATGACAAAAAATACACTGAACCCACAGACATTGCCAATATCCTGGCAGACAGGTTCAGTGCAAACTTCTCCACCCCCTCCCCCCAAAAGAGCAAGTATCTATCCCGGCAGAGGGCTGCCTCCCAAACATCTCAGATGCTCAGGTGAAGGTTGCCCTCTCCAAAGCAAAAAACACTGCTTCCATGGGACCAGATGGTGTCCCAGGTTGCATCCTACATGAACTACAAGAGGAACTAATCCCTCAAATAAAACAGCTATACAATCTCAGCCTCACTACAGGATATGTGCCCACAGAATGGCGTACAGCAACAGTGGACCCACTCCACAAAGGTGGAGCCTCTACGGACCCTGGAAACTATCGCCCCATAAGCCTGACTAGCTTAGTCTGCAAGGCTATGGAGAGGATCATCATGGAGCTCATAAACAAAGACATTGAGGACCTACAGACACTAGATCCTACCCAGTTCGGCTTTGTCAAGGGCAGATCCTGCCTTTTGAACCTGGTTGACTTCTTTGAAACAGTCACCAAAGCCATAGAAGAAGGGAAGGTAGTCCACACAGCCTATCTGGACCTTGCAAAGGCATTTGACACAATACCCCACTCGGGCATCATAGATAAGCTATCCAGCTTAAATATAAACCCCTATGTCACAAGATGGGTCGCAAACTGGCTCAAAGACAGAAAGCACAGAGTGAGAGCTGCTGGAGCCATGTCAGACTCGAAACCGGTCACAAGTGGCGTCCCACAGGGTTCTGTCCTGGGACCACTCTTGTTCGGTATATACTTTTCCGAGGTACAGGCAAACGTGGGAGTACTATGTCTCACCAAGTTCACAGACGACTGCAAACTGGGCGCCATAATCAACTCTCCAGCTGACACAAACATCCTTCAAAAAGTTCTCACAGAGACAGATAACTGGTGCCAGCGCCATGGCTTAAAGCTAAATGCCAAAAAATGTATAGTCATACCCTTTGGCAAAAACAATGTGCCCATAAATTACCACATAGGCGGAAACCCATTAAGTACAGAGAAAGTTATTAGGGACCTGGGGACCCAAGTTGATAGCAATCTCTCCTTTGAAAACCACATTGCCAAAGTGGTTAGAAAGACCTTCTACATAGCCCACCTCATCACGAAGGGTTTCACATCTAGATCAAGAGAGGTAATCATGCCCCTTTATTCATCCCTCATCAGGCCCATCATAGAATACAATGCCCCTTTTGGGATGTACCTTACCCAACACCTGCAGCAATTAGAAAGACCCCAAAAGTATCTCACCAAGAGGATCAAGGGTCTCAAACAGATGCCATATGCTGCTCGGTTAAAAAACTCCAACTCTACTCAGTTGCATACTGCCTACTTCGAGGCGATCTATGCCTGACATACAAAGCTATGTCAAATCCAGAATTAATAGACATGCTCCACCTCAGTAAATCTAAATCCCTTAGAGCCACACGCTCGAGGGACTTGAACCTCAGCACAGAAATAAATAGAACTTGCTGAAGGGACAGGTTCATAACCCAGAGGCTCCCTTCGCTCTGGAATAGAATTCCAGTTCATGTGAGGCAGAGCACCTTACTGAATCTCTTCAAGAAGAATCTCGATAAGTGGATGGGGGATCGTAGGTTTGCCCCAGGGATTACTCCTGTGTCACTATTAGACAGAGGCACAGTAAACTAAACCTTAAAAAGGGCACAGTATACTCAAATCAAGGGGTGGCGTAAGCCATACAGAATTGGGTTAGGCTTATAATTGCCCCAGGGCAGATAGCCTAGTATGAGCCTATGAACCTATGAACCTATGAACCTATATCTAACTATGGTAAGGGAAAGCAGAACATTTAGCTACAGATATTCGGGTAACATGATGGGACAAATGATATATACCACCTGTCATTATCAAACATATCTAACTAAGGTAAGGGAAAGCAGAACATTTAGCTACAGATATTCGAGTAACAGGATGGGACAAATGATAAATACCACCTGTCATTATCGAACATATCTAACTAAGGTAAGGGAAAGCAGAACATTTAACTACAGATATTCCAGTCAGATGATGGGACAAATGATATATACCATCTGTCATTATCAAACATATCTAACAAAGGTAAGGGAAAGCAGAACATTTAGCTGCAGATATTTGGGTAACATGACGGGACAAATGATATATCCCACCTGTCATTATCAAACATATGTAACTATGGTAATGGAAAACAGAACATTTAGCTACAGATATTCGGGTAACATGATGGACAAATGATATATACCACCTGTCATTTTCAAACATATCTGACTAAGGTAAGGAAAAGCAGAACATTTAGCTACAGATATTCGGATAACATGATAGGACAAATGATATATACCACCTGTCATTATCAAACATATCTAACTAAGGTAAGGGAAAGCCAAACATTTAGCTACAGATTTTAGGGTAACATGATGGGACAAATGATATATACAACCTGTCATTATCAAACATATCTAACTAAGGTAAGGGAAAGCAGAACATTTAGCTACAGATTTTTGGGTAATATGACAGGACAAATGATATATACCACCTGTCATTATCAAACATATCTAACTAAGGTAAGGGAAAGCAGAACATTTAGCTACAGATATTCAGGTAACATGACGAGACAAATGATATATACCACCTGTCATAATCAAACATATCTAACTAAGGTAAGGGAAAGCAGAACATTTAGCTACAGATATTCGGGTAACATGATGGGACAAATGATATATACCACCTGTCATTATCAAACATATCTAACTAAGGTAAGGGAAAGCAGAACATTTAGCTACAGATTTTAGGGTAACATGATGGGACAAATTATATATACCACCTATCATTATCAAACATATCTAACTAAGGTAAGGGGAAGCAGAACATTTAGCTACAGATTTTTGGGTAATATGACAGGACAAACGATATATGCCACCTGTCATAATCAAACATATCTAACTAAGGTAAGGGAAAGCAGAACATTTAGCTACAGATATTTCGGTAACATGACGGGACAAATGATATATACCACCTGTCATTATCAAACATATCTAACTAAGGTAAGGGAAAGCTGAACATTCAGCTACAGGAATTCGGGTAACATGATGGGACAAATGATATATACCACCTGTCATTATCAAACATATCTAACTAAGGTAAGGGAAAGCAGAACTTTTAGCTACAGATATTCAGGTAACATGATGGGACAAATGATATATACCACCTGTCATTATCAAACATATCTAACTAAGGTAAGGGAAAGCAGAACATTTATCAACAGATATTCAGGTAACTTGATGGGCAAATGATATATACCACCTGTCATTATCAAACATATCTATCAAAGGTAAGTGAAAGAAGGACATTTAGCTACAGATATTCGGGTAACATGATGGGACAAATGATATATACCACCTGTCATTATCAAACATATCTAACTAAGGTAAGGGAAAGCCAAACATTTAGCTACAGATATTCGGGTAACATGGCAGGACAAATGACATATACCACCTGTCATTAACAAACATATCTATCTAAGGTAAGGGAAAGCAGAACATTTAGCTACAGATATTCGGGTAACATGAAGGGATAAATGTGATATACCACCTGTCATTATCAAACATATCTAACTTAGGTAAGGGAAAGCAGAACATTTAGCTACAGATATTCGGGTAATATGTTGGGACAAATTATATATACCACCTGTCATTATCAAACATATCTAACTAACGTAAGGGAAAGCAGAACATTTAGCTACAGATATTCGGGTAACATGACGTGACAAATGATATATACCAACTGTCATTATCAAACATATCTAACTAAGGTAAGGGAAAGCAGAACATTTATCTACAGATATTCGGGTAACATGATGGAGCAAATGATATATACCACCTGTCATTATCAAACGAATCTAACAAAGGTGAAGGAAAGCAGAACATTTAACTACAGATATTCGGGTAACATGATGGGACTAATGATATATACTACCTGTCATTATCAAGCATATCTCACTAAGGTAAGGGAAAGCAGAACAATTAGCTACAGATAGTCGGGTAACTTGATGGGACAAATGATATATACCACCTGTCATTGTCAAACATATCTACCTAAGGTAAGGGAAAGCAGAACATTTAGCGACAGATATTCAGGTAACATGACGGGACAAATGATATATATCACCTGTCATTATCAAACATATCTTACTAAGGTAAGGGAAAGCAGAACATTTAGCTACAGATATTCGGGTAACATGATGGGACAAATGATATATACCACCTGTCATTGTCAAACATATCTACCTAAGGTAAGGGAAAGCAGAACATTTAGCGACAGATATTTGGGTATCATGACGGGCAAATGATATATACCACCTGTCATTATCAAACATATCTAACTAAGGTAAGGGAAAGCAGAACATTTAGCTACAGATATTCGGGTAACATGATGGGACAAGTGATATATACCACCTGTCAGTGGCGGCTGGTGACTTCAAATCAAAGGGGGGCTGCAGGAGACAGCTGAATGATTGGGGTCAATGGGAAGGGGTTCGGCCAACTAGAAAGGGGAGGAGCTATGCTCAAAACCACAAAAACTAACTAAATACACTGCCGTGGGTGCCAAACCGTCATTATGAGATTCCAATCAAGACAAAATGAAGTACAGAAGAATAAAAATATTTCAATGCATTGGCTGCATGACAGCTTACTTAATATCTAGATGGAAACAAAAAGGTTGTGAGGCATGAAAAAATAATTACTTTTTATATACATTAATGGAATGCCAGTCAAAATCAAGTGTAAGAAAAACAAGCAGCACTCAACTCAAACCACTTCTTGCACTGCAGTTCTAATTATAATTTATATTCAGCTTTATTAAAGTACCAAGTAGCATGCTGAAAGTAGAAATCTCTGATGCCCCCACTTGCAAAATGTTCCTTATCCAAAAAAAAGACCTGCTGCCTGACAACTATCTACTTGTTTCATGGGGAAAACATGATCAAAGTAAAAAATGAAAAGCAAACAAGAAATAAGCTCAAGATACATTGCTTAAAAGGATTACTGTACAAGTTATGGACCACACGATTGGCATTCTCTTTAGTTTACGGGTAAAGCCTGCAGAGATGACTGGAAGTCTCCAAGTGTAATGAGCTTCTTAAAATAATGTAATCCTGTCCTTTATTACAAATACTGTCATATGCATTTCAATACCCAAGGCTTATACATTATCTAGTTAAGTATTCTCTACATGGCAACAACAGAAAGGCTTTCAATGTTGGCAATTCTTTAACAGTATGCTTATTAAAGCTTACTTGCATCTTACAATCTAAGCCAAGCTTACCTGATGGTCATTAAAGTATTGCTACTTAAACACAGAGCAACAGGCACTTTAAGTAATAAGCATAAATCAACAGTACAAAAAATATGACAGAAACCAGACCATTCTGCAAAAATCAAGGACAGATGAAAAGCCACTCTAGTACTTGTGTCTACCTTGGATGGAGGGATACCCTGCACATTTACACTGCATAACTACTCCTTGCCTTGCTTCGACACATCCAGAGTCACTACATGGGGGAGTGGGGTGCAACAAGTATGTCACAATTTGAAATGTCTCTTACTGACTGTGATGACCCTGACACATTTGTCATACCTCTCAATCTCAGAGCAAGAAATCTGGACAAAGCCATACAAAGAAGTGGGACAAAGGCCCAAAAACAAGGACAATTTTTTTAAATATTGCTCTTATAAACTTAGAAAGATAATAGAATAGATCTTGCATTAGTATGAATTTTCTGAATGGTATGAAATCTGAAACTCAAATATCTGTCATTATTTTCTAACTTCAGTCTTTAATGATTTGTCACTAATTTGCCAAAAAAACACAATTTTATGAAAAATGGACCAAAAATGTGATGTAAAAATATAAAATAGCCACATAATACAGCTGGGAACCTGTCAAAGAAGGGACACTTTAATATTAGTACTGCTAACTTGAGCAGCTGACAAAATAAAATAATCTACATTCATTTCTGAAATAAAAGTAATCTATAACTATGATTACAGTTATTTCTTAATTGTAAACCCTCCATGTTTTCTTCCAAAATTGTTATTTTGCGGAGGGATTATTAGGGGAAGAGCAACATTTTGAGCCAAAATCAGGGACAGTTGAGAGGTTTGGCTATGCCTAATTCTATAAAGCAATTTATTTGCATGTACCTCTCAACCTGTTAATGCAATAAATCTGGACAAGGCCAAATATATTAGGGGAACATATAAACAGTACTAAAAATTGCTCTTGTATAAACTGAGGCAGTTGATAGAACAAGTCTTACTTTAGCATGCATTGGTTATGAAGTCTGAAACTCAGTGTGTCATTATTTATTCACTTAATTCCTAAATGATTTGCCAGAAAACCACAAATTTTATGAGGAACAAACCAAAAATAAGAAGCAAAAATCTATTCATTCTTTGAAAATCTGGACAGTTGGGAGGTATAGTTCAGCTGGGGCTGTCTAAGTTTGCCGCCCTTCCACCTCACAAAATCATGGTCGAATGGAGCCTCCTCCTGCAGCCATTCCAATGATCCATTACTTGGCTATTTCACTCCATTTACCATAAACACTAATGTGCATACTGATTTACTTCTATGATGATTTGGACTTCATTTGAATGTTTTATTTTGCATTTTACAGCACAAACACTAAGACATCTGCTAAACAAACTTAGCATTAAAACTTCCCTGCCCTTGAAACTCACATTAATTGAAACAGCATTGAAACCCACATTCAAAGAAAATACATTTTACCAGTGGCAGATAAAGATTAATTCTGGGCTGTTTTCAAATCATAGGCCCCTTGCATATGAAACATACATGTGCTCTTTGGTACACCTTCCTATTGTTTTAAACATTTTTCCAGTAAACAATGAAACAAAATGCATGCACCAGTAATGACAAAACTGCCCAATTCAGAACATTTCCATCATAAAAGTCTACTCAAACTTCTACAGTCCACCATTATCAGTAAATATGCACAATTCTACAGTCCACCATTATCAGTAAATATGCACAATCTCTGAAGAAGTAAAAAAGTCATCTACATAATTCCACATTAAATAAATCTGTAACTAATGAAGAGGTTGCTGCTAGCAAAAACCTTTATATTTCATGGTTTCATTGAAAAATAAAGTGTCTGATGCCCCTGAGGAATAAACTGCCTATATTACATTAAAAATTATAAGCTAGTAATATTGCAATAGGAAATGGTTGGCAAACAGATAACAGGCTCATAGTTAGTATTTTAACTTTCTCAGTACAGCAGCATTCACCCTTTGTGGGAGTAGAACCAACAACCTTCTGCATCAAAAGCAAGTACTCAACTTGTTGTGCTATTAACATTGCAAACTGCTTTTCCATAAGCAGCACTAAACTTCTCTTTCCCTGCAGCTCTCAGCTCCTTGTAAAATCTACTCAATACTCAACTGCATCTCAACTTCGCAGCACACGAAATCTGGAAAAAGCCAAATTTATTGGGGGTGGGGGTGGGGGGGGGCTCAAAAGGCCAAAAGCCAGGGACACATTAAACATTGCTTGTATAATCTTGGAAAGTTGTAGAAAATGCTGTGTTACCACCATACATTTTACTGCCAAGGTCCCTGTGCAAAACAGTCAGAACAACATACCACTACTACATCAGCTGCTTTGTGAAAGAGAGGAAGACTGAAACTTAAATGGCTATCATTTAATGAATTCAGTTCTTACCATAGCTGTCAACCTCTTAGCACAAAACACCTGGACAAACCCAGTAATGAGGGAATACAGCCCTCAGACATATTCAGTGAATTCAGTTCTTGCCATAGTTGTCAACCTTAGCACAAAAAACCTGGACAAAGCCAATAATGGGGTAATACAGTCCCAAAAATAAGGACAATTTTCAAATATTCATCTTATAAACTTAGAAAATTGCTAGAATAAAAGGTTGTGTTACTATGTATTTTCTGAAGAATATGAAGTCTGAAATTCAAATGCCTGTCAATTTTATTTAACATTTGTTAATCAGGACAATCTGACTTGGAACAAAAAAACAATTTTCAGCAGAGGCCCAGGAAGAAATAATGCAGACATGTCTTTATAACATGGGAGGACACAAAAGCAAACCCACACAAAGAGAAGATGCAGACCCCACACAGAAGGCACCCCAGCCAAGAATCAAACCCAAGAACCTGCAGCCGTAAAGCAACAATACTATCACTGTACCATCAAATATCAAGCATTGCATCATTTAGAAACCACAGATATGATGAGGAACAGATCAGTTCAAATATGAGGCAAAAATCTGCAATTTTTTTTTTACAAATGGTGGTGGGTAGGGAATTCAGATCCTTAACACCTGCATACAAAGTACAGGGTTCAAGCCTGAGTATCTCTACCCAACACCATTTGTTCTCTAGCCACCAGTATATAGTAACTGGGGCATTACGCACGCACCCATTTGCTTTCCTTCATATTTCCTTGCACCTTATTTTGGAGCTTGCATCCTGCAAAACATATGAAAAATAGCAAATTTCTTGAGATTTTAGGAATCTTAGCAAGGCGTATTTAAGATAAATAGCTATTTCTTGTAGCTTTCTGGCAAAACTTGTGAGGAAATTGAAGCGCCACTCAAACTGGTAAGAACAGAATTGGATAGCAATTGGAGTACAAGCTGCAGATCACACACATCCCCAAAGACATTTTCTATTTCAGTTTTTGCACCAGTCACAGAGTACTGTGCCCTTTACCTCATCACAGAAACAGCAGATAAACTGTTAGTGAACTAACCCGCCGTACTTAATCTCATTTTCATCATTGATCATCTTATCCAGCTTGCTAACATTTCTAAGTATGAATCGTTCAACTGAGAGTAAGAAGAAAAGTAAAACAAACTATGGATACTGCTTTCAAGTGCCAGATTATGAGGTGTGACAGTAATTTTATTGCCCTTTAAACTCCTCTGTGCTCCTGTTGGATGCCAATTTTCCATAGCTGTAATGAAATTTAGAAGCACAAATTCAATATAATTTATAGGATCTACTATTTATAATTGTGATCTCATGCAATGGATGCACAATTAATCAACCCAAAATTTCTGAAACCTTTGGAGGTCACAATTCAAAACGAGCACTCTGATGGTCATAAAACATACACTTTTTCTGCTGGAGCAAACTCCCGTACCCCCCCCCATACCACATGCAGACAGGCTCCAACACCTACATATCTACAAACTGCTGAATGCCCCAAACTTGTGGAAAAGGGAGAAAAACACAGTTGGGCATCATCACAGGTTATATAAAGCTCCATAAGCTGCAAAAAATAAAACTCATTGCTCCATTTGCTTTTACTGTGTTTTACACTTGCTTGCAGTATCACATTTTATCTTGTGTCACATATTTTGTCCACTTATCACACAATGCGTCTCACATTTTGGTAAAGTGGGGTTGACAAGTTAGGGAGTTAGTATGGTCATTTGTCACGAGTTAGTCTGGTGCAAGGAAGCTAGAAACCACATCAGTTTTATAATAATAACCTGACACACACACACACACACACACACACACACACACACACACACACACACACACACACCAGCCCAAAACACCCTACCCGGTACTCCAGCGACCAAACAAACACCTATCCAGCAAGCCCACAATCCAAACACCTACCTGCTGCCTTTGTCCCGAAGCCTGTGCAGTTGACCGAACACCTACCCGGTAATCCAGCAAGCCCACAAACTCCAGCGACCAAACAAACACCTATCCAGCAAGCCCACAATCCAAACACCTACCTGCCGCCTTTGTCCTGAAGCCTGCGCAGTCCCACACTGACTGTCCCGTGAGAGCAGCTCAGTCCTCCTCATTGGCTCTGACTGCGGCTGAAGCAGTCCGGAGCTCCTCTATTCTGTGCGATTGTCACCGCACAGATTTCTGGTATCTCACAGCAATGATTGCTGGGTACCTCTTAATCCATATCTGGACTGCTGATAAAGGCAGTCTGAGTTGAAGTTAATTTTTTGTTTTGCAGATTTTTTTTCTGTTTTTCTAGGTGGGAGGGCTGCAGTCCGGCAGTCTGAAAGGACGAGCTGCCCCTGCCACCTGTCATTATCAAACATATCTAACTATGGTAAGGGAAAGCAGAACATTTAGCTACAGATATTTGGGTAACATGATGGAGCAAATGATATATACCACCTGTCATTATCAAATATATCTAACTAACGTAAGGGAAAGCAGAACATTTAGCTACAGATATTCGGGTAATATGACGGGACAAATGATATATACGACCTGTCATGATCAAACATATCTAGCTAACATAAGAGAAAACAGAACATTTAGCTATAGATATTCAGGTAACATGATGGGATAAATGATATATGCCACCTGCCATAATCAAACATATCTAACTAAGTTAAAGGAAAGCAGAACATTTAGCTACAGATATTCAGGTGACATGTTGGGACAAATGATATATACCACCTGTCATTATCAAACATATCCAACTAAGGTAAGGGAAAACAGAACATTTACCTACAGATATTCGGTCAACATGATGGGACAAATGATATATACCACCTGTCATTATCAAACATATCTAAATAAGGTAAGGGAAAGCAGAACATTTAGCTACAGATATTCGGGTAACATGATGGGACAAATGATATATACCACCAGTAATTATCTAAGATATCTAACTAAGGTAAGGGAAAGCAGAACATTTAGCTACAGATATTTGGGTAACATGACGGGGCAAATGATATATACCACCTGTCATTATCAAGTATATCTAACTATGGTAAGGGAAAGCAGAACATTTAGCTACAGATATTCGGGTAATATGACGGGACAAATGATATATACGACCTCTCATGATCAAACATATCTAGCTAACATAAGAGAAAGCAGAACATTTAGCTACAGATTTTTGTGTAATATGATGGGACAAATGATATAAACTACCTGTCATTATCAAACATATCTAATTAAGTTAAAGGAAAGCAGAACATTTAGCTACAGATATTCAGGTAAAATGATGGGACAAATGATATATACCACCTGTCATAATCAAACATATCTAATTAAGTTAAAGGAAAGCAGAACATTTAGTAACAGATATTTGGGTAACACGATGGGACAAATGATATATACCACCTGTCATTATCAAACATATCTAACTAAGGTAAGGGAAAGCAGAACATTTAGCTACAGATATTCGGGTAACATGATGGGACAAATGATATATACCACCTGTCATTATCAAACATATCTAACTAAGGTGAGGGAAAGTAGAACATTTAGCTACAGATATTCAGGTAACATGACGGGACAAATGATATATACCAATTGTCGATATCAAACATATCTAACTAAGGTAAGGAAAAGCAGAACATTCAGCTGCAGATATTCGGGTAACATGACGGGACAAATGATATATACCACCTGTCATTATCAAACATATCTAGCTAAGGTAAGGAAAAGCAGAACATTTAGCTACAGGTATTCGGGTAACATGATGGGAGAAATGATATATACCACCTGTCCTTATCAAACATATCTAACTAAGGTGAGGGAAAGCAGAACATTTAGCTACAGATATTCAGTTAACATGACAGGACAAATGATATATACCACCTGTCATTATCAAACATATCTAGCTAAGGTAAGGAAAAGCAGAACATTTAGCTACAGGTATTCGGGTAACATGATGGGAGAAATGATATATACTACCTGTCATTATCAAACATATCTAACTAACATAAGGGAAAGCAGAACATTTAGCTACAGATATTCGGGTAATATGATGGGACAAATGATATATACCACCTGTCATTATCAAACATATCTAACTAAGGTAAGGCAAAGCAGAATATTTAGCTACAGATATTCAGGTAACAGGATGGGACAAATGATATATACCACCTGTCATTATCAAACATATCTAACTAAGGTAAGGGAAAGCAGAACATTTCACTGCAGATATTCAGGTAAGCAAGAGATTCAGTGCATTAAAAACACACACCAATAAGATAAATAGTCCCAAAAGGTTAGAAGCACCCCATTCAGTGAATGGTCTGAATATTGGTTAGTCTGTTAAAAAAAAACATGAAAACACCAAGCTTCTAAGCCAACATGAAAAAAGAACATTTTCAAGGTTTAACAAAAATGTATTTTTCTCTGTGGGAGTCCCCATGCATGCACAGACACACACACACACACACACACACTCACACACACACACACACACACACACACACACACACACACACACACGCGCGCGCGGGCGCGTGCGTGCAGGGGGAGACTCCAATACCACCATTTATTTATAATCAACCCTGATATCTCTGCATTTATGGAATAAAATGCAACGATTTTAGAGTAATGTCACTTTGATCAACTAGCCATAATGAAATGGTATTCACATGGCTAGTGTTACTGATGGTATGACTCTAGGAAATGCTCATTCAGTTTGAGGCAAGAGGATTTTTTAAACCTGCTTTAAAAGGATATTTATGAACTTAATATATCTTGAAGTTGGATGGCTTGACAATGGTTAACAGTAGCAAAACAACGCATAAAGAGTCATCCTTAAAATAACTCTTTGTTTATTAATCACATCCTGTTTAGGATAAGTTGAAGATATCGCAGTTTTTTCCTTATTAGCTTCTTCACCAAAACAGATGATAATACTTTCTTTAGCAAGGATATAGACACAGCAGAAGTAGGAGCACATTCATTTTTAAAGTTCATCTTTAATTATATCAGGTTTGCTAACTTAAGAGCAACCACATACTGTGAGTAGCTATATATTGTCAAAACATGGCTAAGCACCATATGGTAAAGAAATAACTGCATGCCTTAAGTACCTGTAAATTAGTATATTTTTAAATGCAAATATTCGATACAGATAACACTAGTAACTGCCTTGGAAATATTACTTCTCATAGACATCTTGCTTTTTTTTGCTTTTTTTTCTTACACCCGACTTGCATTCTGAAACTGTGCTCAATGTGTTACAATCCCCTTGGGTTATTATATTTTTTTATGGGAGCACAAATGATTTTTTAGAAGAATATTTATCTGACTATATCATTAGACCATATGTTAAAAACACATATAGAAATTAATTGAAAAATGTGTGATGTTTAAGCTGATTTAATTAGAATAGTTAAAGATTCAAACTGGAACATGCTTATTAATTTCATTTTGCACATTTGGTATTGCTGACTGCAGCTAATTAAATCAGTCTGATTAGAGTAACGGGTAAGTGAAGAAAAGATGTCTAATCATGGCAAATGGAAGTCATGTCGGTGCTGATAAAGGCTTATGTCTCACATCCCAACATCTGCCTTAAAACTGCAGCAATAAAGAGATATGACCACCTATAAAAATGAGTAATGATTAGACATTACTCCAGTAATTATAGCACCTACAAATGTTAATGTAGCTTCATTGTTGCAGAAGCATCTAAAACAAGAGTCAGAATTATTAGTATTTGCATCAACGTGTTTGTTTTTACTAAACAATGTAAATTAAACCTCAAATATAGGAAATCTTACAGTTATATAGAATATGCGAAAAAGGACTGTTGTTAATAAACCATATTCTCACTCTTCTGAATTTTATTAATAATTTATTTTCAGTGACAGTACATAGTAATGAGCAAAACCAGTGAATTTGTGTTTAGGCATGCCTTCAGAGGATGCAAATGACAACTGCTTTAATGCGAGTTGAAATAAGAAAAATACAGCAACACACGAATTGAAAAGTATCGAGCTGTGAAAGAAGAATTTGATAGCATGCCTAAAATCATAAAACAGCAGCATGCATTACTGCATTTATGAATGGTTACTAAAAATGAAAGCATTATAAACAGCACTGGAAATTGCACTGCTGAAATGAAAAAAAAATATGTATTCCTATAAAGGTAATAAAATACAACAATAAAAATGCATAGCATAGATTGAAGATATTACCACTTTATGCAAATTTATGCAGATATTTTAATTAAGAAAATTGATGCAAAATGAATAACATGTCCAGCAACATACTTTTTTATGTTACTGAGTGGCAGATAAGACACTTTGTTTGTAGGAAGCTTTCTTTGGCTTGATCTAGTTGCCATGAACCTCTGTAAATGATATTAAAATATAAAATAAAAAAAGGAAATGAAAGCAAAAGAATATTCCATAATATCAATTTATATCAGCCAAGGCTGTGCTTTAGTTAGAAAAAATCAGGCTGATTACTTTAGTTAAACATAGCTTGAGTTTCACAGATTATTGAGAATATGTGAGGGGTATTTTACTGTATTCAGGAAGGTTTTTATGTAGGAAAATATTTAACATATATTCACACACAATAGCAGTTCATAGTGCATATTTTTTTCCTTTGTCTTTTTTTATTTGGAGTATTCCATTTTCACTAAAAGAGGCTGGCTCATTCCGGCAGGTAATGTGTCAGTCAGCTTGAGTGTGGGGTATGACATTTCTGCCCGCACTGCTTCTTTTGTCAGCTTCATTGTTCTGCTCAGTTGGACGTGGGCTCTGAGAATGACTGGGACGGATGATTTTAAACCATTATTCTGTCATAGACTGATTTAGTGCACTAACAACAGACATTTATTGTGAGGACTGGTGGTACTCATATCACATGCATTTAAATGATGAAAGAGCATGGCATACCTGTCTGCCTATCAGTCCTGTGTAGCTGTCTATGTATATTCTAAACATATATGTTGTATAGATAGAGATAGAATAGATGCAGATATATGTGTATGTGTGTGTATATACATATGCACACACTATTCTGAAGTCAATGAAGAAAGGAGAAAAATTTAGTTTTGTAAAACAAATATTGATTACACAAAAACAAGTATTTGTCTTTTTACAACATTGACCATGTATGTACTTATAAGTAATTGGGGGGGTTTAGGATCTTCCAAGCATGATAATCTTTTGAGTGTGTACATTTTAAAAAAGTCAGGCTTTATCAGATTAATGGTTTAAAACTTGTGTATGTATATGTGTATGTGAGTGTGTACACACACACACACACACACACGTATATATATATATATATATATATATATATATATATATATATATATATATATAATGTGTATATACACACACACACACACACACACACACACACACACACACACACGTGCATGCTCACATGCAGATACATAAATACATGCACACACTTTCAGCTCAAGGATGAGCAAGCCTGTCAACCAGACAGTACTATACTACCATGATGTAATGGCATGAGAAAAGTAGAGATTGTTTATCATATAATCTAACTTTATATAATAAATTGTTTTTAGCTATAACCAGAGAAAACAATGAAGTGATGTCATTAATGTAGACTCACATACTATGCACACAGAAAATGACAAGATGCAAATCCCTGGTTAATAGTTCATTACCATTAGCATGTACATTTATGCCTGCCCTCAAAATAAGATGTCAGGAACATGCCAAGATTATCTATAACATTTTCTTAATTTTTTTACATTCTAATCCATTTCCAATTTGTAAACTCATCTGAATGCATGAAATAACTGAAAAACTGACTACATGTTATATATTTTTGACACAGATACTTACGACAGAGATATGACTGTCTGAAAAATTCTGCCATTAAAGCCTATTGTTCAATGTTAAGTTGTTTAAGTCATCTGTGTGAAATATCTCATAAATACCAAGGGTTAATTGATCAAAATTATGAATATAAGTGAAGAAATAAATAATTCTTGATAACCGTATTAGACTTTAGTTCTCATGTCCTTATGTAGTACAGTTATCTTATCCTATCCTTTTGCTGTGCTGTAATGGGTAGCCGACTTAATGATTTAAAATGTCACACGCATTTACCTTTTGTTTGAACAGCATCACTAATAAATGCCATGTTTTCTTTTCTATTTATAACAGAAAGTATTCCTTTCTGTTATTGCATTTTATTTCTTTGTGGAATGTGCACTACTCTGACTGGCTGTGACAGGAGACATACAATTTTTTAATGTTTCACTGACAGGTGCAGAGTTGTTTTCTTAATTGTATTTTTATTTTTTTGTTTTTATTATTTTTTTAATCTTTGCTATCCAGTTTATTTTTCAGATAATTTCAGTATCTGTCCTAACTACTTCAGAATGCCTTCCTTACTAAAAGTATCACTTTAAGTGATGTGTATTTAAATCATATTATAACATTTACAATCTGATAAAAATAACGGCTATATAGTTTATTTTCCTTCAGAAACACTGTCTAGCAGTATTAAGGATGATATCGATAAAATGCTACTGTTCATGTCTGTGCATAACAAAGCATGTATAATCAGAGCCTGCCAAAAGACAGAAATGAAAACAGTGAGCATACACTGCTGTCATGGCTCATCTGACAGTACTTCAGAATCAGAGTCATGAAAAATGCTGCAGGAGTTATTAAAGGTTAAGTGTTAGCTGTCTTATGTTTTTTCCTGTCTGGCAGACAAATATATGCTAAATTTATGCACTTATGCATATATTGGGACCACTATTGCTAGTGTATGCTTGCTTCAACCTGTCAAATTTTCTTGGCCCCCACTTCAGTGAGGATTCAAAGACAACACTGTGTGTAATGGCATTTCCTAGGGCAAGATGCCAGACACCCAGCATTTATCTTATCTTCATTGATGACCTCCCTTTTATCCTGAAATGATTTGACAATGACTCTATGATTTCCTGTACAAATTACCCTTTGAAAGTGGCAGCCGTGCTTGGCAGTGATCTTCAGTTAATTACTGAGTGGATTATTAGCATACAGCTTTTTTCCCTTCATTTCTTTACATCTCCTAGATTGCGTTGACATTTCCCTTTCATTGTGTGCCTTAACTCTCAGAATACTAAACATTATGCAGATTGCAGCTGAAAAATACCAGGGAGGTGCTGCACAGTCTCTGGAGAGCGTAATTTTGCAGGTCAAAAAATCAATAGCCTGTTTGTGAAGCATGTTTGCAGCTCTAGAACTTTACATCATCCAGCAAAGGTAAAAATGACTAGAAATATATTTTATTATGCAACTTTTAAATGAGACTATATTCCATGGTTACCTTAGGCATGGCTTGAAAAATGGTATATTAATATTAATTTCTGATCTACTGTTCCATTACTTTTGTGGGGCATTTCAGTTAACGTTCAGTAATCTAGAAAACGTGCTACACTGCTATAAAATAAATGACTGCCATTATTTACTGAATGTCAATGTGGGACTGTCACTCATGCAGTGGTTACATAGCATATGTTATTTTAATGATGACGGATAAGTATTCTGTATCACTCCCCCTTCATTTGTTAGAAGTCAATGTGCGCCGAATTCACTATTTCTGAAAAGTGACAGGCTAACAGCAGTAGGGAGGCTTTCTTCACTTTATCCATTGGCTTCATCAAGCATTTAATTCCTGCTTTTTAAAGCAACATCCCACACACTGCACATCTTCGCTGACCTAGCTTTGCTCATCTCACATCTTTTTTAACCAAGTACTGACAAGAGACCTATGGAACCATGTGTGCGTGCGTGCGTGCGTGTGTGTGTCTGTGTGTCTCTGTGTCTGTGTGTGTGTGCGTGTGTGTGTGTGTGTGTGTGTGTGTGTGCGTGTATTTCTGTGTGTGCTTATGTTGTGTGCGTGGATAGCTCACACGGAGAAGGTTAGATAAGAAGTTTTTTTGATAATAGAATATTTGCATATGTAAGCTTTTTGTTCATGCATGGCAAAGAAGAGCGACAATACCCTTTTGCATTTGCGATGCAAGTAGATGTTTTACAGTATGACATGAAAGGACCTTTCTAATAGTCTATCCACAGACATAGTCTGGGAAGTCTTTTGCACAAGGTTAATACTATTCTGGAACAGAAGCATCATGAGTGTAAGGGAAAGATATGGCCATAAACTCATAAAACCAATTTACATTGTCATAAAAGTAGTAGTCTGACCTACTGCCACCTCTTAGCATGTTTCCCGGTTTGGATTTCAATCAGTATTCACTAGTTCCATACAGCATGTGTTCTAGCTTCATTTGGTAAACTTTTCTGTTGCTTTTAAACTGCTATAATGTTTTATTTTGCACCTTAATTAATCATCCGTTATCTTATTACCAGGAGAAAGCATACATAATAATGCCTTAAAAATGCAAAACTTTAAACCATGCTATCATATTCTTTTTTCTTTCTTTCTTTCTTTTTTGGATAAGAAATGGATGTGACACGCTGTTAGTCAAGCAGCCAAAACAGGTTTCTAAAATATTATTTTGCACATCTAGCTATCTGAGCTACGTGACTCCACATTTTTAAAGTAGAACATCCAAAGATATAACTGTCTCTAATGTTAGTTATAGTTGCTAAGATGTGCTGAAACTGAGAAAGCAAAGTGCAGCTGGGGAAAGTTACGTTAAAGTCACACTACTACATAAATCAAACAGTTGGAATGCCAAGGTGGTATAATGCTAGAGACCTGGGCTTACATTCTAGTCAGTCACATGATTTATTAATCAAAATTGTGATCTGGAATTTCCAGTATTCATTATTGCAGCCAATGACTAATTTGAAAAAGTTCCTTCAGTTGTACCCAGCATACTGAATGGACTTCTGGAAAATGTTTTATAACTTACCCTCTTAGTTTAATGATATTAATTAGGGTGGAGCACAGGGTACATCCACCTCCATAAGGAGGCTTTGCTCCTCACATAAAATCTTTTCTCCAGAAACTCATTTAGTCTATCTGGCATAACTGAATGGGTTTTGATGGTGTGCTCGTTGATCAGCTTTCCCATATCCTGAATTGTCTCAATCTGCTTTATGTTACATTCAGAAACATTATTTCCATCAGCAGTATGGGTAATTCACTAAATAATCCTTCTTTCAGACAGTAAACTCAAAGTACTAATACATAATTATTTGGAAAAAAAGTCAAATTCATATATATATATATATATATATATTTTTTTTTTTTTTTTTTTTTTTTTAATTCTAAGTGTTAACTACTGCAGCCAAGGGAAGAATATGCACCAGGGGCATGCTTTTTTTTTAACACTATCCTTGATCCAGTGATTTATGATGCATCCAGTGTAAAGAGCTGCTGCCATGCAGTAGCCTACATACCTCTTTAAAATTACAAGTGGTTTCAAGTTAATGAAATACAAGAGCACAGTATGGAACTAATTTGCACACTTTGAAAATGTGATGAATTGTGATTGCAGGTGTATCGCAAGTGAGATAACAAGTCCAGCTACACATCTGGAAAATATTGCATGTTGACTTTTATTCTAACAGTACAGGTTCAAGCACTGTAACTCATGTACAACACTTTTTACTGACACTTAGAAATAGCACCGCAATTATATATTGCATTTGCATACAGAAGATGAAATTATACTAAAGGTCTGCTGGTTAACATTTGCTTTGCATATTTACTGCCATTAACTTCAGTGCAACCATTAGTTAAGGCTACTTAGGTATTTTTATATTATTGTTATTATTGTTGTTATTATTATTATTATTATTATTATTATTATTAGTTTCGGTCTTAATGTTGGTGTCAATAAAATGAGCATCAATACTTCTTTCGTGTACCTTGTAAACAACTCACCAAATAGTGCAACTAGAATATCATAAGAAACATTTTGTTAAAATGTCAACACATTGGAACTGGCTTTGTTGCAGATACTGTGCTTTAGTTTTTGGTCACCAGACTCAGAGAAGAGAGAAAAGTAAGTTTTACTTTTGTTTCATACCATTGACTGAGTCTGTGTAACCTCAGAGTCTACACGTAGATATTGTGGGTGTGGGTGCAACAAGGGGTGCAGGCTTATCCCTGCAATAATAACCGCTACGGAATTTAGGATAAAATATATATGTAGTAGTTTTGGGGTATGTGATGAAATGTATGATTAGATATTTTAGTTGTGAATATTAGTATTTCAACTAAGTGTAAGCAATGCAATTAATCATAGTAAACCTATTAAATGTTTAGTTCAGAAGAGTAAGGCTATGATCTGCTAATGAGTTTCATTTTGTAGTTCATGGTTTGAATTCATTTGCCTGCTATGTGTCCCTTAACAAATCATTTGATGAGACAGAACTCCTGTGTTGCCCCTGAAAGGAGGCTTCTACCTCATGATGTTTAACTAAGATATGAGTAAAATGTTTCTCCCATGTACACTCTGTGTTATAAAATGCTTTCCATCTGCATACTCTCAGTTATAAAATGTTTCTGATAGTGCACTTAGTTGTAAAATACTTTTACTATGTATGCTCAGATATAAAATGTTTTCCCTTGTAATTTCTTAGTTAGACTTAGAAAATGTTTCCACTGTGATTCTTTTAGTTAGAAAATGTTGCCCTATATATATATATATATATATATATATATATATATATATATATATATATATATATATATATATATATTAGTAATAAAAATAAAATGTTTCCCTGTATAAATTGTTAGTTATAAAATGTTTCCCTGTGTGTACTTTAGTTATAAAATGTTTCTCTGTATATATTTGCTATAAAATGTTTATCTTATGTACAGTCTTTCTGATAAAATGTTTCTATATCTGCACTTAATTATAAAATGTTTTCACTGTCTACACCCTTTATAATAAAATGTTTCCCCTGTGTCCACTTATAAAATGCTTCCCCCTATGTACAGTCTTACTTTAGGATTCAATAAAATGCTCACATTCATGTTAATTGCTCAATATACACTGGTCAGCTTGCTTGATTAAGAGAACATGATTCACAGGTAGGTATGGTTACACTGAGAGACCTCATTATTATGGTCCAGATTCCAAAACAGTTGCTCTCAGTGTAAGTCTGCCATAATTCTGAAAGACTTACTCTTTTAATTTCTCCAAGTCTTTTGGGTTTCTAATACCATGACGGGAATGGACCCCATTCCTAAGTCAAAGTACAATTAAAGTTCATGAAATTAGTATTGTTTCAATCTTTGATGTCAGCCAAAAGTGCTCTTCGCAGCACTCACAATGTGCCCAGTAATGACTCTTTCTGCAATTTGTATGGGGTTATATAGATTGGTAATATATCTAGATACAATTGTAGATTCATTTTTATAAGACCCGTTACTCCTACTACTATTGGAACTGTCTGGGTATCTTTCTTCCACATTGCTCTCATTTATGCCTGCAGATCCTGATATTTTATGACTTTGTGTCTCTCTGTACGCAAGACACTGTAGTCATTATGGATGTGGCAATTTCAGTGTTCATTGCTATTTTTCCCTTCTTTTCTTAGACCACTATATCAAGTTTTCTAGCATCTATCTTTTGAACTATTGACAATGGATGATCCCAAGTGATGTAGACTTCTTCAATTTCTATGATGCTTTGTGGCTCATGTTTCCAGTTTTTTCGACACTTCAATACCATAATGTTTGCACAATCCCCAGTGCAACAGTCTCACCACAGTATTATGCCTTTCAGTATACCGTCCTTCTGCTATTAGTATGTTGCAACCAGCAACAAGGTGTGAAACTGTTTCCAATTCAGTTTTACAAAACATACATTTGTCTGTTTCTCCCACATGTTCAATGGACTTTATAAACCAACGTGTATGCAGCCCACTATCTTGGGCCGCCAATATTAACCTTTCATCTCTTGGTTTGAATTCACCTCTCCTTAACCATTCCTGTTTTCATTCCTGATCAACATGGGGTTCTTCCAGAAGTTTTCTATACTTGCAACTATATGTATGCTTTTTCCACATTTCCTGCCTTCTCATCTGATCCTTCACCTTATATTCTTTCCCTTTTTTTTTTTTTTGGCACATTCATTTGCTGCCTGATTTTTATCTACTTCTGGTTTGATTTCCATTCTTGCTTGACGCTGATATGCTTCTGCTAGACTAAGCAGGGAAGCCATCTTAGATTTATTCTCCTCATGCTTCAAAACGTTCACTGTGTTTGGGTCTTATGAGGTCAGCAAATATGTGTGGAGTCCCAAAATTGCAGATCTGTACATATAATCATTTTCAAGGATGTCCATCACTCCTTCGGAATGGGGAATATATAGTCTTGGTATGCACTGATTTTTATAAATAATTTGCTGAGCATGAAGCATCCTTCTTGTTTTCCTATCTAATCTATCCAACAAGTTTTGGGGCCAGTCAATCACTCCATAACTGTAAGTTAGGACAGGAAGAGCAAACTGGTTTATAGGTTGGATTTTGTTCCTAGATGTCAATGCTGTTTTCAGGATTAATTTAAGTCTTCTGAAGTATTCCTTACTAAGTTTTATTCGCATCTGTTTGTGTTTTATTGTTGATCCTTCATCAATTCACAAGTATTTATGCACTCCCTCTTGCTCAATTTCTTTTATATCACATTCTTGTCCCAAACTGATGTTTTCCTGATGTTGCAGTTTTCCTGCTTTAAAGGTTGCTTTTGCACATTTATCAAGACCAAATGACATTCTTATATCATCTGAAAAAGTTTTGACAGCTTGCAGTTGTGCTTTCAGTTCCTCATCTGATGAACTATACAGTTTTAAACCATCGACAAAGAGAAGATGACAAGTCTTTACATTTTGTTGTTTTCTAGGAGCCAGATTATAGCCATGACCTAAGATGTTAAGTAGACAGCTTAATGGGTTAAGGGCAAGGCAAAATAGCAGCGATGACAGAGAGTCACCCTGGAATATCCCCCTTTGAATGTTTATCCCTGGGATAATAATTTGTCCTTTATCATGGCTTAATTGCAAAGTGGTCTGCCACTGTTTCATGGTCACTGTAATGTAGTCGATATGTGTAGGGTGTATATTATATATTTTAAGCACTCTTTTATCCATGAATGTGGGATACTATCAAATGCTTTTTTCTAGTCAGTCCATGCCATACCTAGATTCTTCCCCTTTTTACAGTTCTCCACTATGACTTTATTTAATAACAAATGATCCTTTGTTCCATATGACTTTCTTTTATTGCCCTTTTGTTCTACTGCCATAATTGAGTTTTCTTCTAAATGACTATAAACACTATTCCCATGTATAATTTCTATGTAGTCAGAAAGCAAGTTATTGGTCTATAATTTTTAGGGTAGCTAGTAGGTTCACTCTTAAGAAGGAGCATTGTTTTTCCTGTTGTTAACCAGGTTGGTGTCTGTTTGGAGTGTGTATATAAATAATTCTTACTCGTGGCTAAATCTTTGTGGAAAGATGTTAACATTTTCAGCCAAAAATTAGGTACTGCATCTGGGCCTGGGGTTTTCCAATTAGAGGCTTTTCTTAACTTTGTTTCAGTCTCTATGACTGTTACTTCATCCCATTTCATATCCTATATCTTTGAACCTCTTATTCTTTCTTTAACTTCTTCTATCCATTTAACATCTTTGTTATGTTCCACAGGATCTTCATAGATACTTCTCCAAAATGTATCTATTTCTTCTTTTTTGGCAGTCTTTTAATTCCTTTTACCTTATTTCCCAATTTTCTATAAATTGCTTATTTTGTACTTTTCCTTTATATTTATTTTCGTATCTTCTAAGTCTTTCCACCTGTGCTGAAATTTTTAGTTTGTTATTTGCAATAGTGCATGATAGATCCTGGTCTGTTCTAATACTGTGCATTGCTTTTATCACATTTATTTTTCTTAGTATTTTTGTTGATCTATTCCTTCTTCCATAATCTTCTAACAGTGACACTTCTTGTCTTAACTGCTTTATAGTTTTCTCTATTCAATATTTCCATGATGGTATTCAATTTCTCCCCTTCCTTTCCCTCACTACCCAGTGTTCTTGTGGCAGATCTTTTATCAGTTATTAATTTAGCTGCACAGTCATATATCCTGTTTACTTCTGTTATATCACATGAGTCTCTATGAACAGTCCTAATTGCTGTGTTCATTTGTTTTATCAAACTTCTGACTTTTTGGGTTTTATCAACCTTCTTCAGTCTATTTCTTTCATTGATCTTAATATATCTGTCTATGTCTATTAAATCAAGCAACTCTTCTCTTAGCTCATTTTATTCCAAACTAAGGGCACATCCCTTGTTTTCCAGTTCTTAGTGTACGCGACTTACTGTGGTGTAAGACCTATCTATAAACAGGCTTACACAAGAGGCCTCATTCCAAAAGGTCTGCTCTCAGTGTAAGTGGTCACTTACACTGAGAGCAAGGGCCCATGTCTCTGAATAAAACACTAGTGCTGGAGGACCTAACTGCACTAGTATTCTCCCTAATGGTTCATGCATAGTGTTAGAAAAAATATCCCCTGCACTCATAAGCCCTCACATTCATACACACACACACACATGCTCCCAAGTATTCCCAAGCATACATCCATATCTACTCATCCACAAACATGCCCTCACATGTGGAAGCCCTCACCCACTCACCTGTATGCATGCTCTGAAACATACACACACACAAGCACACACACACACACACACACACACACACACACACACACACACACACACACGCACACGGACACACATACACACACACACACACACACACACACACACACACACACACACACACACACACACACACACACACACTTCCAAGTATTCCCATGTATGCATCCATATCTACTCATCCACAAACAAGCCCTCACATGTGGAAGCACTCACCCATTCACCTGCACACATTCTCTGACACATACACACACACACACACACACACACACACACACACACACACACACACACACACACACACACACACACACACACACAGAGTTCCTACAGACATGCACACATATATACATATATATACATTCTAATGCATTTTAATGCATACCCCCACATCTTTGCTGAAGTTACCTGCATCAAGAGTACTCTCATGGGAGTGAATGGGTGACCTCTTTGCTTTTATGATGGCCACTTTTTACCTACCAGAGTAAAATTTTACTGTGCTGAGTGATTCTCTGAATTGGTCCCATAGCTCTCAATGAATCACTGACAAATCTCAACAGAATCAGGGACAAATCCAAAAATAATCAGGAACAATAGTGGGATACTTTTAAAATATTCGTACTATTAACATGACATTGAAAGAATAAGATGATGTGAATTAATATAAATTGTGTAATTCTCCACCTTTTCTCAAAAAAATCACCAATTTTAGAAGGGATTAAATGAGACAGAGCTAAAATTTGAGTCAAAAACAAGGACATCCCTAAAAAATCAGGGACAGATAAGAGATATGAGCTTTTGGCTGAAGAAATTGGGTGCTATAGGGAGAGCACATGGCTAATTAACATTAGCCACACCCCCACACTACCAGATTAGCATGCTGCTTCTCCTATGAGATTGCTGTTAGCACTGAGGTCCACTCAAGAGGAAAACCTGAATAGTAGAGCATCTCTGAATTCAAAAGGTTTGTGTGATACAGAAACCTTCTGAGTTAAGGTTTTTGCATCACCTTATGACTTCCTGAATCCAAGGGTTGGTTATAAAATGCTTCATTGTCTACTTTCTTAGTTATAAAATGTTTTCCCTATGTGTACTGTATTCATTACAAAATATTTCCCTCTGTATATTCTTAGTAATAAAATGTTCACCTGTGAATACTGTTAGCTATGAAATGTTTCCCTGTGCAAACTCTTTGCTAAAAATGTTTCTCCTTTGTACCTGTTAGTTATAAAATGTTTCCCCATGCACACTCCTTAGATATAAAATGTTTTCCTGTATAGACTTTGTTATAAAAGGCTTTTCCTATGTATAGCCCTAGTTAAATGGCATTTTCTCCTATGTACCTTCATAGTTATAAGATGTTTTGCTGTGTAATATCTTAGTTTTAAAATGTTTCCCTGTCTATATTCTCAGCTATAAAATGATTCCAATATGTACACTCTTTGTTAAAAATGTTTCCCCATGTATACTCCAATGTGTATACTCAGTATATACAATGTTGCCCCTTTGAGCACTTTTACTTACCCCTTGAGACAATTCACCAATATTTAACACCAAGTGTGGGCTGTGTAGCACTCTGAGTCTGAATATGCAGTTCAGAAAAATGTGTCAGTTAATCAGCATAATTAATCTTATGTCAGATATATTCTGCAGGTTATTTGAATTTAGAACTGTTTAATTCCTTAATTCTGGACTTATCCCTAATTCAGTCTCTGCCTATCCCATATCATTCATGTCTCCTTAGATATTACCATTCCCTTCTATGAGATGGTAGCCATTGCTACAGGTAATATTGTTTACAGATATAGTATTATTTATTTCCTTCACATAGTCATCTGGGGACACAACCCCCAACACCATTCTGCACATAGAGCAGCATCACCTTGTTGGATAGCTGCAGTTCACAGTGAGTATAGCACCCACTGTTAATCTGTGTGCTATCATTCCAGTCCAGTTAAATCTCTCCACTCTTCTCCCTGGTTATACACTTAGTAAAAACCTAAAACCACGGATAGGCACTTTCCTGTTATCTCTGTGGCCACTCTGGCAGATATGTGCATCCTGAGACAATGTAGCATTTGTCTCATGTATTGACAACCACTTAATCCTGAAACAAATAAACACAGTATGTGAGAGATATAGTTACAATATGAAAGATGAGACATGACTCATTCTGTCAAATCAAATGGCAAACAGGTTGTCAGCAAATGCACATCATTTCCCTCACTAAATAAGATTTTGACACATAAACTCATATATTCGGAGGTACTCACAAGTAACTTACCAAAAAACAGAGGTCTCCCATACACTGCCCTCAAACACATGCAAACAAAATCAAGTCAACACCAACCCCTACACATAAAAATACACATCACAGTGACTTCACAAGCAAGCTCCTAAGGCAAAACACCACACATTCAAACATCTTGGTCATAGGAGACCTCATTGTGAGACACACAGCAGGATGGATAAAAAGAGGGTTACAGTCAATTGCTTGTCAGGGGGCAGAATTCACCAGATCATGCAGGCACTCAGGTCACTCAGCCACAATTACTGGTATGACTCAGTCATAGTCTATGTGGGTGTGGATGACCTGAGATGTATGGATTATAAGAAGAGAAGACTTCTCTGAATACAAGCTGCAGGTGGTTATGAGCCTCACATTGAGAAGCATTCTACTCTCACCAAGAATGATACCACAATATAAACAGAAAATGATTGACTTCAATAATTCGCTTAGTTACTCATGTCATTCCAAGGGGATCCATTGTTTGTCAGCATGGGACAACATGATCAATAGACCATGCTGCTTTTCCAGAGGGGGTCTGCACCTGTCACTGCCAGGCTTTTGAATAGTGACCAAGGCATTAGCCATCACCATAATGGCTAAGTGCTGGGCTCCCTCCAGTGTGGGATATACTTCACAGATGAAAAGGCAAATGTAGATGGACTTTGGGTGACCATGTTTACCAATGACAGCAGGTTGGGGGCAATCATTGACTCCCCAAACGATGTTGATATCCTACAGAAAGGACTGATGCAGACTAATGATTGGTGGCAGAGCCATGGCCTCAAACTAAATGCAAAGAAGTGCATAATATTACCCTTTGGGATTCAAATAACCCTGCAAATTACAACATTGATAGCACCCTCTTAAGAGTTGACCAGTGATGAGAGATCTGGGTACTTAGATAGACAGTAATCTGAACTTGACTTAACAAACTGGTAGTTAATGATACCACATATACTGAGCCTGTGGGCATAGCTAACCTGTTAGTCAATAGGTTCTGTAAAAATTTCACTCCCCTGTCCCTGCCACACATACCCCATGACATCCCTATCACCTGTCCCCTACCTTGTATCTCTAAAGAGCAGGTCGTAAATGCCCTATCTAAGGCCAAAAACATAGCATCTATGTGATCTGATAACAATCCAGGCTGCATCCTGCATGGGTCCAACAAGAATTAGCAACACCATTGGGTACTCTTTTCAATCATAGTCTAAGCACTGGCTTCATCCCAGCTGAATGGAAAACTGCCACTATTATCCCCTTGCACAAAGGTGGTACTTCCACTGACCCTGGGAACTATAGACCTATTAGCCTGACTAGCCTTATTTGCAAGGCCGTGGACTGAATCACCATGGATCTTATCAACAAAGATATAGGTAATCTGCAAACACCTGACCCTATTCAGTTTAGATTTATCAAAGGGAGCTCATGCCTGTTGACTTCTTTGAGACAGTCACAAAGGCCCTGGATGAGGGGAAATCTGTGCAAACAGCCTACCTAGACTTAGCCAAGACTTTTGACACTATCCCCCACTCAGGCATCATTGACAAACTCACCCAGCTAGGTATCAACCCTTATATCATTAGGTGGGTCACTAATCATCTCACTGATAGAACCCATATAGTCAAAACAGGGGAATCTACCTCCAACCACAGACCCATAACCAGTGGTGTTCCACAGGGATCAGACCTGGGACCTCTGCTATTTGGAATGTATTTCTCTGAAGTACAAGCAAAAACTAAAGGTCTGAGGCTGACAGAGTTTGCTGCCAACTGCAAACTGGGAGCGGACATAGACTCTCCAAACAATGTTATCATCCTACAAGAGGGTCTTACACAAACAAATGATTGGTGCCATAGTCATGGCCTTAAACTCAATGCAAAAAATTGTATTGTCATCCCTTTTGGTAAGAGCAAAGTTCTTGCTAACTGCCACATCAATAGCAACTCCCTAAATACGCACTCAGTGGTGAGAGACCTAGGCAGCAACCTTACCTTTGATCTCCATGTTCCCACAGTGGTAAGAAGAGCATTCTATATTTCTCATCTCATAAGTAAGGGCATTGTGTGAAGAAAAAAAGACTTTATAACTTGCAGGTACTCTTCCCTCAACAGGACAATAATTGAGTGCAATGCCCTTTTTGATATGTACCTTTCCAAGTACCTGCAGCAACTGGAGAGAACACAAAGGTTCCTCACAAGAAAAATTCAAGGTCTTCAGCATCTGTCCTATGTGGATCAGCTGAAATCACTGTCACTTTATTCTGTTTTATACAGACTACTCAGGTGATCTCTGCCTTGTGTATAAGGCAATTTCTGACCCTGTTTACTGGAAATACTGCATATCCGCAAGTCAAATGGCACATGGGTTACTTGCTCTAAAGACCTTACCCTGGTATGTGGCATTAATAGGATCTGCTGGAGGGATAGATTTGTCTCCCAGATAGTACCACACCTTTGGAGTGGACTCCCACATCATGTCAAACAGAGCACCTCATTGACCCTTTTCAAACACAATCTGGATGATCGGATGGGTAACCATAAATTCACCCTGGGGGTTCCACCTGTGTCTCTGTTGGATAGTGGGAATAGGTGCTGATCATGGAAACAAGGGTAGAACTTAGCTAGACTTGTAAGGGCCATTGGACCATTAGTCTAGTAACTTCCTATGATCCTATGTGTCCACGGGGGGGGGGGGGGTCCTTCTAGGTGGCTCAGTTTATAAGTAGGGGTATGGCATCTAGATTTAAGGATGTCATAGTACCACTGTACTCATCCCTCATCTGACCAATAATCACCAGGCACCTGCAACAGTTGGAGCATCCTCAGAGGTTTCTCACCAAAATAATACAGAGTATAACCAAAATCTCATGTGTGGCCCAATTAAAAGCCCTATCACTGTATTCAATTTCCTACCAATTACTGGGAGTGATCTATGCCTGACCTACAAGGCAGTCTCTGACACAGTCCTGATGGAAATGTACATTCACAAAACTAACTGCACAAGGGTTACTCACTCCTAGGATCTAAACCTGATCTCTGACATGAATAGATCATACTGGAAAGACAGACATGTCTCTCAGAGATTGCCCCTCCTCTGGAATAGCCTTCCTAGTCACATGAAAAAGAGCCCTTCCCTGACCATCTTCAAGCACAATCAGGACCAATGGATGGGAAATTGCAAATTCACTCCTGGAGTGGTGCCCATGTCCCTTATGGACAGATGCAGTCTGTAAGAATTGTCCAAACCCTGCTTGCTGGCCCTTGTTATCTTTCCCCTAGGGATAGAAATTGGATAAAATCTGGGTAAAACTGGCTAGGCTTGTAAGACCTTTTGAGCCATTAGTCTAGTAATCTCCTATGAACCTATGAACCTATGAACCTATGTTGGGTAAGATAAGGCTGATTTATGCATAAAATATCTGTGGGAACAATGTTGCATATTTGCACTTTATTAAAGTCAGCAGCATAAAGAAAATAAGTTTCTGTCTATAATCCACGAAGCTTTGTGTTGCTGCTTACAAAGCCATGGACATGACACTGTATGTTTACACTTCTCTAAGTCATCTTGTATAAGCAATAGAAATATTTTATCTATTTGTTTATTTGTATATATTTCTATTTACTAACCAGGAAGAAACAATGACCTCACTGGACCATTTTTAGTTTCAACCAAGGAACATTAATGTATCAGTAATAAATTAAACAATTAAAAATTGTTCATACAGATGGAGTAATCAAAGACAAATGAATACTATATCAGGCATTGGGCATTTAATAAAACAGGTAAATAAAACACAGAAGTAATTGAAGAGACATTTATATAACACATTGCTATAGGGGTGTATTTGTTAAAGGAAGAAAATAAAGAAAAAATGGGGATTTGACTTACAAGCAATGAACTGTTCTTTCTACAAAGAAAGTGCAGTGCTAGTTGTTGCATTGTGGGGGAGTGATAGAAGGGCAGTGTGGGGGGGATAAGGGAGAACGAGAGGGAGAAAGTCAAGAGATGAAAGAATAAGGGAGAAGGGGAGGGAGAAAGTCGAGAGATGAGAGATTAGGGTAGAAGGGGAGGGAGAAAGTCGAGAGATGAGAGAATAGGGTAGAAGGGGAGGGAGAAAGTCGAGAGATGAGAGAAAAAGGGGGAAGGGGAGGGAGGAAGTCGAGAGATGAGAGAATAGGGGAGAAGGGGAGGAAGAAAGTCAAGAGATGAGAGAAAAAGGGGGAAGGGGAGGGAGAAAGTCGAGAGATGAGAGAAAAAGGGGGAAGGGAGGGAGGAAGTCGAGAGATGAGAGAATAGGGTAGAAGGGGTGGAAGAAAGTCAAGAGATGAGAGAAAAAGGGGGAAGGGGAGGGAGGAAGTCGAGAGATGAGAGAATAGGGGAGAAGGGGAGGAAGAAAGTCGAGAGATGAGAGAAAAAGGGGGAAGGGGAGGGAGAAAGTTGAGAGATGAGAGAAAAAGGGGAAGGGGAGGGAGGAAGTCGAGAGATGAGAGAAAAAGGGGGAAGGGGAGGGAGGAAGTCGAGAGATGAGAGAATAGGGGAGAATGAGAAAATAAGTGAGAAGGGGAGGGAAAAAGTCAAGAGATGATAGTAAGTAAAGGAGGATAATATCTTGAGGGAGAGAAAGAGAGATGGGTGCTTGTTTGTAAAAGTACATTCTTAAATCATGTCTGTATATTTATAAGGACTGAATGGATGTAATATGATTAGGAATTGACTCCCATGTTTTTGGGGCAAGGGCAGAGAAAGCATGCTTGGCACAGGTGAGATTCATTTGTAGTACCTGAAGGCTGGGAGTTTCAGCTTACAGACATCTTAGATGTGCGAGGATGCCTTTCATAGCATCTGCTTGCCAAGAATAAATGAGCTTAATGATGAGAGATAATATGAATGTTGTTCTCTGTGGGACACTTATTCACTTGGCTTTTTGCAAGATCACGCACTAGGATTCTTGTTTGGATGAAAAGCTGATAAAACTTCAGATGTTATTCATTCTGTCACTAGACAACTAATAGTGTTACTAGAGTGTTTTGTTCTGTTACTAAAGTTACATTATGCAGTGATTTAAATTTCAGATAGATGCTTTGTGATGATTTATGTTTAGTTAGAGATGTTAGGTTAGAGCTGTTGAGTATACCTAGTCAGGATGCAAAATGTAAGAGGCAAAACTACCATTAGAATGTAAAGTTAGGCTTCTTAACAGCCTCACAAGATCAATACCCTAGTAAGTACCTATGAACATATGCCCAAACAAGATTGCAGGTGCTTGCTTGATAGGTAATAAGGTATTTTCTTCTAGAGTAGATGAATTTGCAATGAGACAATATATTTTATTTGTAATATATATGACTGGCAGTATAGGCTCTGTTGATGCTTTATATGCGAGGCAGGGGTCACCACTTACCAACATGGTTTGATACTGAGTAGAAGGGTAAAACTTTGATGTGGTCATTTAGTTTTTGTGAATTAGCCCTCATATTTGGCATATACTTTTCTGATGTAAAAGCCAATGGCAAAGTGCTCTGAATGACAAAGTTTGCAGATGAGTGCAAGCTGGGAACAGTCATTGAATCCCCAAATGACTTAGCCATCCTTCAGGAGAGTCTGTCCCAAATAGATAACTGGTGGTAAAATCATGGACTGAAACTAAATGCCAAAAAATGCATTACTGTATCCTTTGGGAAGTCATCTATCCCAGGAAACTACCACATTAACAATATGCTGCCCCTAAGAGGGGACACAGTTGTTCAGTATTTGAGAATTTATGTGACCAATGACCTAACCTTTGACCAACATGTGCCCATTGTTGTATGAATGTCCTTCTATATTGTACAGCTGATACAAAAGGGATCTAGGGGGTCTAGATCTAGGGATTTCATTGGCTCCCTTTACAAGACCCTTATTAGGACAGTCATTGAATATAATGTTCCCTTTCGTAACAAGTGAAACACCCACAAAGCCTTACTAAAAGAATACAAGGCCTAAATTAGTGACATGGACCATCTCAAAGCCCTGTCACTATACTCAGTATCCTACAGACTGCTAAAAAGTGACTTGTGTCTGGCATATAAGGCATTCCCCAACCCAATACTGATGGATTTACTGCATATCAGCAAGTCAAATGGCATCAGAAATACTCACTCTAAGGATCTAAACCTCTTCTTCAATATCAACAGAATAGTTTGGAGGGACAGGTATAACTGCAGAGGACACCACTGCTATGGAACAGACTTCCTATCCACATAAAACAAAGTTTGTCCCTGTCTGCAGTCAAGCTCAACTTGGATCTATGGATGGAGAACAGAAAATTTAACCCCAAGCCTGACTTCTGTACTATGAATGGACATGAAGCAGCTCCTAAATGCTTTATCCCATGCATAGGCCCCTTCAAACTATCTATGGTATGATTCCAGTTATTCTCATTAGGGGTATTATATAATTATTGACCATGGGATGGATAAGCCCAATCTCTAACCAAGTGAGATTCAAATACAAAACGGGAACTTGACTAAACTTAAAATGACCCTCAAAGGCAGTTGACCTAGTATTTACATATGAACCTATAAGCATAGATTCCCAGGTTTCAAACAACTGAATCAATTTTCTTTGAGTTGTTGATTATGTGATATCAACAGGGAACATCATACTTGCCAAAGGAGACTTTTATACACATTTTGGCATTTAGTTTTAGCCAGTGGTTATTTATGACACCAGCTATTTGTTTAAGAAAGACCCTCTTGGAAGATCTTGGTGTCCTCTGGAGAGTTTATGATGACACTAACTTTACAGATATTAGTAGGTCACAAACCTATTACATTACTTTGACCTCTGAGAAATAAATCCCAAAGAGGAGTGGCCCAAGTACTGAATCAAGGGATACATTACTGTGACAGTTCTTTCAGAGAAGATATATGCACCTAACCTAATTTCCTGGATTCTATTTGAGAGCAAATTTGCTATCCATTGAGTTACATTCAGATTAACATTTAGCTGGGGCATTTTACTTGATTGTAGGATGGTGTTGGATGCTTTTACAAGGACTAGATTTGTGGTCTGTACTGATTTTCCCTCATCATTTGCTTCAGTAACCTCAAAGAAGTCAGCAGGTTTAAGCAAGCAAAATCTACCTTAACAAAATCTAACTGGCTTGGGTCAAGAGTCTGTTGGTTACTTTTGTCCTCATTTATTAATTCCATAGTGATCCTCTCTATGGCTTTACAGATGAGGCTGGTCAGATCTATGAGTTTATAATTACTGATCATGTTGATGTCCTGCCTTTGTGCAAGGGGATGACTATTGCTGTCCTCCATTCATCTGGCACAAAGCCTGTTTGGAGACTGATATTGAATAGCATCTGTAGTGGGATTGACATGTCCTGTTTCAAACTGATCAGTAGGTAGTCTGTTATGTTATCTGGTCCCATAGACACAGTGTTCTTGGTTTTGCAAACTGCTTTGAGGACTTGCTCTTGGGAGATTTTAGAGGAGTGCAGATGCAGGTATGTGATCTGGAAATGTAGGAAGAAAGAATGAGGTGAAGTTAGAACTAAGTTTTGCTACTAGAAGACGGGCTATGTCCTCAGGATTGTTTCAATTCTAGTTCCAAAACTCTGGGCATCTGTTTCACTCTGCCTAAAAGTCCAATGTAGGTAATATCACTTAACCACTCATGCATGCACTGACTTCTTATGTTCAAGCTTTACTTTTTACACATTCTTGTTCTAAACTGAAAACCCAACCGATGTTAACCTATGTTTGTAAATACTGCATATAACCATAATTTATGATCTTGTTTCTGCTCTTCTCTGAGAAATTATTCTAATGTTATCCATAGTTGTCTGTATGACATGACATTGTATTCTTCCAGATTGTGCCTAAATTTGGTCCATGGTCCACTGTGACAAGTAATACTACACCAGTAAACAAGCATACATCAATATTTAAATAAATAAATAAATACATACATACATACATACATACCTAAATACATTTCTGTATAGGTGTTTTCTAATAACACCTAAATATTGGTTGCATTTGGTGACATTTACAAAGAAAAATCATGGCTGTATTTGGAAGTTTATAGTACACTGAAAACACACCTTATGTTAAGTTAATGAGCAAGTTACAATGCAGCTCATGACTTGAAAAGTGAACCTGTACATCCCATCCCCTACATCTATACCTCTAATATAGCCTTTATGATAGCCACCTATATAACTATCTGTTTTATACCCCACCTCTTAATTGCAATATTAACATGTTCTACCCTATCCAGTTCCTTCCCTCACCTCCATTTCTTTGAATTGCTAAGCATTAATCACATGATCTGTTATCTATTTGACAAACTCACTAATTCACCTCTTCAAATGCTCAATACTCTACATCTACTAATGTATAAGTATCTTTTTTATTGTAATAGCTTGCCTTTATTTCATATGAATGCAATCTAATTAGCAAACAATTGCATAATTGTTATTGCATATTACTTAATGTCTGTTCATGTATGTTTCTGAATGACTATTTAAGAATGTTTGTAATATGTTGGAGCTTTTTGCCCAGGGCCTCAAAAGAAAAGAGCGTTTTCACTAAACCCCAGTTGGACAAACCCAGCAAACCAAAGCAAAATAAATAAATAAAAATAAACATCAGCAGAATCAGATTGTGACTAAGCTCTTAGTAAGCAAAAAATGCTGAAGTTGTACAGCCGGCAACAGAATGAAGAACATAATTCTTGAGACATTCAGCTGTCCTGTATTTACAGCCATGTGAAATATGAGATCCATACCATACGGGGAGCTGCTTAGTGAGAACACCATGAGAACAGAGATCAATTATGTCAAGAGTGCATTACCAACCCCCTGACTAACCAGTAAGTCCTCAACCAGTGCAGGGTAGATAGGGACACTCTGGTAAATATCTTTGATATGCTTATGGAGCACATTGACCCATCAGATGTCCATAGCTCACCCACACCCTTGAAAATCATTGTATGCACAGTCATATGCATATTAGCCACAGAGATGTTCCTGAGGGCCACTGGACGTCCTGTAGGAGTCTTTGCTGTCAAAAATAATGCATGCCTTCCTGGAAACAATACACTTCAATGTCAAATTTCATAGGTTCATAGGTGTGTACTAGGTTAATGATCACTAGGGCCTTTTTAAGCTTAGCCAGGCCTCCTAAATATCTGGCAAGTTCTAGAACCATTAATTAGTATAAGCAAGGGCTTGGGAGATGAAAATTCTACAAGCAGGGACCTGGAGAATGAACCATTTGCAGGCAGCTTATGTCCATTAGAGACATAGGTGCCAAATCAGGAATGAATTTCCTGTTCCCCATCCGATTGTCCAAGTTATACTTTAATTGGTTTAGGGAGTTACTCAGATTCACATGGATGGGGAGCCTGTTCCAGAGAAGGGGTAATCAATTAGATATATACCTATCTTTCCAGCAAGTCCTATTTATATCACAGACAAAGTTTAAGTCTTTAGAATGGGTAATTCTGGTAGTTTTTGTTTTGCAGATATGCAGAAGGTCCATCAGGTTGGGATCCAACAATGCCTTGTGTGCCAGGCAGAAATCTCCCCTCAGCAGCCTGTAGAAGACAGAATACAGGGATAGGGCTTTGAGGAAGTCTGCATAGGACATGTTACTCATAGTCTGCATTCTTTTAGTGAGGAACTTCTGTGGATGTTCCAATTGTTGGATATGCTTAGTTAGGTACATAACAAAGGGGACATTGTACTCAGTGATAGGTCTGATGAATGCTGAATACAGTGAAACAATGACTTCCTTGGACCTAGATATCATACCTTTGTTTATAAGTTGCACAACATAGAATGATTTCCTTACTACTGTAGACACATGATTGTCAAAGGCTAGAATATTATCTACGTGTGTCCCCAAGCCTCTGACTACTGGGTCAGCTGTTAGGGGCGTGATGTGAATATGACAGTTACCAGAACTGGATAACTTCCAGAAGGATACTATTGTGCATTCCTTGGCATTTAGTTTAAGTCCATGGCTCTGACACAAATCATTTGTCTGTCAGATCTTCTAAGAGAACATTAGTGTCAATGGGGGATTCCATGACTATTCCTAATTTGCAATCATCTGCAAATTTGATCAGTCAGAGACCCTTGACATTGACTGGCCTTTTTGTATAGGTGGACTCCCAAATTCTAACTTCCTGAGTCCAGTCTGTCAATCAGCTGGCTATCCATTGGGTGACATAAAGGTTTATACCTAGCATCTTGAGTTTGTCAACAAGGCTTGAGTGAGATGTTATGTCAAATGTTTTAGCAAGGAAGTCCACCAGGTTGAATAGGCATGACATGACTCTTCAACCTGGTCTAATGATTTTGAAACATGCATATGTTTTTTAAGTTCTAATCATGCCTTCTTATACTAGTACTTGCCACAGACTGCATCAGCATAGCCACAGAAGCACTAAGTGGACTACACGAGTGGTGCACTAACTATAAGAGGTACTAGTCCATCATCTGTTAAGTTATGTGGAATGCAGATGGTTTGATCATTAATCTGTATGTCCTGCATTATGGAAGCCTTATTGACACATTGATATACATATCTGGCAAATAATCCAGCTGTGTCATGCATATGAGATAAAATAACATGCATATGACTCACTGCTGAGTAGAGGCACTGCAGAAGGGTTACAGATGTGTAACATTCAACATATGGTACACTAGTATTCCGTCTTTCCCAGATTCATTAATTTTGCCTTCTTTGCAAGAGATGTTAGTGATGTCATAAACCTGCTCGTTAATAGCTACATTAATTGAGTTACATACAGTAGGTGATGGGAGAAACACCTAGGCACACATACAAACATAATCCACTGGTGATCAAGTCTTTGGTGAGAGGAAGACATGCATAAAGTACATGGATACCCACAACGCAATCAGTTGTTATTGCACCAGAGCAGCCAGTGGAATTTTTTGACATGTAGTGTGATGTATAATATGTTTGTTTGGCCCAAAGACAAGCAGGCAACTGCAGGACAGCTATGCAGAGCACACCAGGCAGATGTATCAATGTAGTACTTGGTTTAACCTCAATCAGCAGCATGCACGGCATGACTGATGCACTATGGTTGGTACAGTTGTATATCTCTAGCCCAAATTACTTGTTGACAGCAAAATGATAAAAGCAACACTGCGAATGTCATGTCATGCAGCAGGAGAGTGCATAGAAACTACTACAAGGAGGATGTGTGAATTATTAGCCAAGACAAAGTGCAATGAAATCAACATTTGTACTGCCAAATTGACCCACAGAGCCAAACAATGACACCAACACAAATAGCAATATCCTGTCCATATCCCAGATTGCCGCAGTATGTATCCAGCATGCAGCAGCATCTGCTTAGTGGTCAGCACATTGCTATAGACATGTGGCTATGAATATGGATAGTGTGATTCTGGACATCAGTCAAAGAAGAGCCTCAGTGGCAAGTAGCAAGTGAGATAAAAAGTGCCACCGGACATTTCTGTTTGGGTATGAGAATGACTGAGGAGGATGCCCACATCTTAATGTTGGCATTCTTGTGGTCGATCATCCTACTTCATGGCCCAAATGTAACACATGTTCATACATGCAATATTTGTTATTTATAAATTAATATTTTGTTGTCCAGGTTAGCCCTACTAGGCTTGTGGTCTATTTTCAGAGGGGACCTGATGTGGTCATAATGACTGTAGGATATCTGGCCAGGAAAAGTAGGGGAAAGTGTATAATGTTGTGCTGCACTACATAACAGCGTTCAGCATCCTGAGGAGGCTGAGGGTGAGATGACTTCTGCAGCTGTTGTTTTTAATAATGAAAAAGAGTCTGCGATAATGTTGTTGTAGTAGCCCAGGTAATGCAGTTTTGTAAAAAAAATTATTTTGGTAGGTGAATCTGATGATTGTACTACTTCCTAGTGGAGCAAAAGAACTGGAAAAAGTGCAGCAGAGGAACTTAATTCAAAAGGTTTTCTATAGCAAGGAGGTTTGTGAAATAGCAGGTAGGCAATTTATTTTATTTTTATTTTACTTGAATTTAGTAACTGGAGTAAAGTACTGATTGCAAATGACCAATTTCAGTCTCAGCCCAGGGAAATGAAGAGTAATAACATTAAATTATAGAACACACACACAGAGGGCCAATAGAAGACAATATGTGCACCAAAGTTAGAGTAAGATGACATGGTAAGTCTAGTCAAGCACTCAGTATGAGAAATTCTTTACATTGTACATTTGTCTGAAGCTGAAATCATCTCATGCAGTATGGAGAAGTTATATAATCTACATACAAGACAGTCAAATGTTAATGTAAGTGTGGCATGAAGTTGGAGGAAGCCAAAACAAGTGATGGCCCCAAAGTCAAAACTGACTCATGGTGATGACTCTATACGGGTTTTATGGCGTATTATGGAAGCAGATTGCCAGGCCATTCTTCCAAACAGATACTGCTACTGCCTAGTTGTTCCCAGCCAGGTTTTGAACCCAGGTCTACCATTTAGTAATCCTGCACCTTAGCCTGTGTGCTGTACGGTCAGGGGTTCAGAAAGTGTCAGAAGATTAGTTTTAAGTTGTATCAGGAAGACTGGGTATGATGATATTTATTTGATACAGGAAATAACTGATTAACAGAATTTTAGGACAAGAATAAAGAAACTGTGGCCCTTGCAGTGACGCTTTGTTTGAGAGCTAGTAGTAAGGGAGGGGAAGGGATATGACTCTTGAAGCTGTAGGATAGAAGTTGTCATATTAGTTTAGCTGCTAAGTTACAGGATATTTGGTTGTATATAAATCTGAATAGCTGACAGCCTAATCCTTTGCTTGGCTGGAAGTCATTTTGTTTTTTCTTAGAGGTGAGATTTTATTGGTAATTGATTTTATGTATATATATAGCATTTTTCTTTGAAGCAGATGCTAATAAGAGGATGCTATACTCGAACTGGGAGAGGAAGATGTCTTTGCCAATGGCAGATCTGGATGCTTTGGAAAGACATGAGGGTAGTTTGTTGGCCCAGAATAGCAGTGAGTTAACCTTTTTCCTGGTTTTGTTGAAATGGAGAGAGAAGCTGAAAGACTGGTCTAGTCATAGACCTAGATATTTGAAAGAGCTAGTGTCTTCTAAGATAGTCCTGATATGATCAAATTATTTGTAGGCGAGAATGTGTTTTGTGGATCTTCTGTTTGGTGCTCAGATGAGGTTGGTGAGACTGCTGCCTAGGAAGGAGCTACTGGAGATACTGAATGTCAAAAGACTTAAGCAGCGGTTGTAGGTGGAAACAGGCACTGTAAGATATGACCAGTATAAAGCATTTAATCAGTAAATGTCCTTTCTGATAGTGTAATTAATGTGAGGAAAGGAGAGATACCAGAAAAGTTCATCTGTAGCAAGTGTAACAAGAATGGCACTTGTAGTTGGATTGTGTTGAACAAGCACTGTAAGAACATGCACATGAAAATAACATACAGATGGCCAACTATATGTAATGAAAACGCTGAACAAACTAATATTAATGAAGCTAAGAATGATGCTGTACATGAGAGTATAAATACAACTGAAGAAAATAAAATGTAAATCTGTGAAGAGGCAAAGAAGGGTGTAACACAGAAAAGGATGGAGAAAATACTATATTGCTGTCTGCCACAAGTAATGGGAATGAAGTTTTAGAAACTGAAGTAGATAGTGTTAGTAATAATAATTTAATTAGTAATGCAGCAATGCTGTTTTGCTAAAATTAGGCAAAACAGAATAAAAGATCAAAGGAAAAAGGTAAATAGATAATTGCCCATTGTCTCATTAAATGTTAGCATATCTAATGGTTTAAGAAGGTTAGTTGGGTTAAAATGGTGAATAAAAGTTAAAAGTAATGTATGTTTCTCTGAAATAATGAATTTGAAACACAGCAAAGGAAACAAGATATAGTATGTTTAATCAATATAATGAATCTGAACTCAGAACAAAGGAAATAATTTGAATTATTATGGAATTCATAAGTAGAATGGACCATGAATCATGAATATTGCCAAATGCTTGTTATAGTTTCTTATTTAAAGATAGGAATGTTGTCATTGGTTGGTATTGATAAAGCCTGGAAGAAGAATAGTGCTCAAGGTTAGCATAATTGTTTTGCATTTCATTTAATTTAATATTGCTGTAAACGCATGTCATTTATGAAAGGATACATTTCTGGAAAAAAAATGTGTTTCATTTAGCATGGGTATTATCATAAAAGGAGATTATATATGTGGTATAAGAAAAGAAAAAAAAGTAATTTGCAAAAGGTATTATGATTAAAACATATGAATATTGGGTATTTAAGGTTATGAGAACAGGAATAGATTTTTTTAAAGAAAAGAAAATAAATAACAGGGAAAATAGATCACTGCAGTATATAGGCAGTTCTTCATAATAATGAAATAATAACTATGGTAAGGAAGGGTATTAAACGATGAATGTCTGAATGGGCTACCAAAGAAAAGTGGAAAACTTACGTAGACAACTGCTTTATACATCAATTAGGGTACACGGTATTCTCTAGATAGGAGAACACAGATCACAGATTATGAGCCATGTCAGGACTAACAACTTGGTGGCTTAAAAATTGTTTTTAGGTGATTTGGTCATTATATTGATTGATATCACCAAAAATGGACATTGGAATCTGCTAGTGCTAAGTAGGTGAAGGACCTGTCTACTCCAAATTATGATAGAGACCCTTACCAATGGTTGTCTGTCATAAAGCCCAGCAGCCCCTGGTCAATAAGCTGCTGGCTGGCTGGTTCATGTCCAGTTGCCCAGCGTGGTATACACGGGATAGCCCTCTACAGTGAAAGTTGGCTAGCCATCCTACCTAAAATGAATTTAGGACTGCCACACTGAATATACGCTAAATTACAGGTTGCAACTTGAAAGTGGATGACATAATGGTCAGAAAGAGGCTGGATATCCTGTATATCAAGCAGATAAGGGGGACGTCACTTGGCTTGGGATCCAAAGTCATTCACTCAATGGGAGGGCAATTTAGAAATGCAGTGGGAATTGTAGTGAGTGAGAGAAAGAGAGAGAGAGAGAGAGAGAGATTCTTCAGAAGACATTGGGGGATATAACTGAAATTAGTGATAGACTCATGGCAATCAGACTCTAGTGTAAAGATGGGGCAGTAATCTTAATTTCAATCTATGCCTCACATAATCATTTGGATGACAAGGAAAACAGTACATTCAGACAGCAGTTCCAGGACACTGTAGATAAAGCAGGACAAAATGAGATGGTGATAATAATGGAGGAAATAAATGCTTAAACCAGGACAAATAGAACAGGGTATTAGGACAGTCTGAGTCCACATCGATGAGACAAGAACTTTGGTCTTCAAGATGGTTTGACAGTAGCCTACAAATGGTTCACCAACAGAGAGAGTAACAAGATCACATGCAAAAGTGGTCAACATGCAACTTAGGTAGCCTTCCTCCTAGTAAGGAAAGAGCATAGGATAGAATTAAAAATTCCAATGTCATCCCTAGTCAAGCAGTCTGCCTCCCACAAGCATAAACTACTGGTGGCCACAATTAGCTGCAAGCAGTGGTCAGAGAAGTCCTAAAGGTCAACAGACTAGTCTGAAGACCTAGAAGTTGGCTGAAGTGAAAGCACAGGAGTTCTTGAATATGCTTAATCCTCTAGATCAAAGGAAGAAAAGAAAATAGGTGGAGTAAAAGAATAATGGCAGCATTACAATGCAGCCTGTGTGAAAACTGTAGAACAGATATGCGGCTAAGCCAGGTATATGAATAATGTACCTAAGAAAAGCTGGTGGTGGAAAGCAGAAGTCAAGGGAGTTGTCAAATGGAAGAAGGAATACAGGAAGAAGTGTGAGACAGAAAAGATAGACAAGGCTAAGAAGAAATACTGGTTGGCTAACAAAGAAACTAAGAAAGCAGCAGCAATGTCAAAGCACAAGGTGTCAGAGACACTCTTCCAGGTTTTGGAAAGTGGCTCAACAAATGGCACAAAGAAACTCTATCAAGCAGCAAGGCAAAATAGAAAGAAAATAAAGATAGTTATCAGATGCTATTCTTGACAGCTACAATCTGCACTCCAGTTCATAGGACATCAATGACATGTGAAGTGGGAGGCTGGTGTAATGGTTAAGGTGCTTACCTTAGAAACACAAGGTGCAGGGTTTGATTCTCACATGGGGTAATTGGCTAGGCTTAAAATGGCCCACAAGGACAGTTAGTCTAGTACTAATCTATGAATTTATGAATCTATGGAAGGTATACTTCCAGCAGCTCCAGAGTGAAGAAAACCCACAGAAACTGCACTGTCAAATACACAGCTTGCACTAAACGAGGAAAAAGAACCCACCTTGAAAGATTAAAGCAGCACTAAGGATAATAAAGTCAGGGAAAGCCGCAGGCTTCAATGAAGTCATGGCATATATGATAAGGATGTTGAGTGAGGTAAGAGAGAAATCGCACCTAATGCACAAGTCATTGTTTGGAGAGAAAAGCATAGCCTAGATGATTAGAAAATAAACATTCTAGAGACAGTGTACAAGAACAAGGTGTACATTCGCAACTGCATGTTGTGCAAAGATAAACTCCTGTCTGATTGCATGAAAGTACTGGAGAAGGTGATTGAGGAACAGATATGCAGAGTAGTAGAAAGTTAAATGTGAGATGAGTAGACTGGATTCAAATCAGGATGTAGCACAACTGACTGAGTGTCTGAAGTAAGAGTGATAGCTGCGAAAAAGACAAAGCTGAGGAAAGAGCCCAACTGGGCATTCCTAGACATTGAAAAAGCATATGACAAGGTCTGATTTGAGTGGTCCTGTTATGGTTGAACTCCCAGCACATTGGTAGAATTAGTGCAGGTTATGTACAAGGACATAGTGACACAAGCAAAAACAGTATTCAGATTCACAGAGGGGTTCCCACCGGGAGTGAGTGTGCATCATGGATCATCTCTGAGCTTATTTCTATTCATACTGGTGTTGGATTGCATTAGCAAACAAGTTGGAGGGTATACAGCAACAAAGATGATGTATGCAGACAATGCTGAACCACAAGCTGACTCTGAAGAGGAATGTCAGAAACTGATTGGAGACTAGAATGCAAAACTGAAGGCACATTGAATGAAACTGAGCACACCAAGATGCTTATCATGGCAGCAAATCAGAAGAAGCAGAAAACTGATATATAAGGAAAAACAGTGGAAAATGTTAACTGCTTCAAGTACTTGGGAGGGCTGGTTGATGAGAAGGAAAGTCTGAATGGGGAGAGCAAAGCTAGAATCAGAGGTGCCAGAGCACCATGTGTAGTTTTGACAGAAGAATGACAAAGAAGCTGAAAAGTAAGGTGTCCAAACAATGTTGCAACCTTTGCTTCTGTATGGCACAGATCCCTGGGCAGTGAAGGGAGAGCAGTTGAAAACACTTCAGGTGATGGAGATGAAGTGACTGAGAAGGTCATCATGATGTACACTGTGGGACAGACAAAGAAATGAGAGCATCAGAGCAAGAACCAAAGTATTCCTAGTGACAGAGTAGGTCAAGGAGAACAGATTATGGTGGTTCATTACATGTGCAGGAAAGTAGAAAATGATTTGATAAAGAAGATTTGAGAGAGGCAGAATGAAGGCAAGAAGAAACAAGGATGTCCAACCAAGAGGTGGAAGGATCATGTGAGAAGACCTACAACAGTCCGGCATGATAGCTGAAGAAGGAAAGAAATTGATTCTGTATTAAAGGATATGGTGACAGATGACATGACTCACCATCTCCATGTAGAAAAATAGAAAAAAGGAGTTTGGTGATGATGATGATGATGATGATGAAGACAGAAGAAAGCATCATGGATTGCTTAAAAGATAGGAATAGTGATAACAGGTAATAATAAAAGGAAAATTCGGAAATTGCTGAGAAACAGCATAGAGATGAGAGGTCATACAGCATGTAACAGACTGGAAAGTATGTAAGGTTCATGAAGAGTTTAAGTACAGCAAACAGAAATAAATAATATTAAAAGAGTCAAATAACATATTACAACTGGTTAATGATAATAGTTTGCCTAGTGGAAGTGGCAGAGGGTATGGATTTTATAAAAGTCTGGGTAAAATGAAGAAGAATAAACTGCCTGTTAAAGAATTTAGTGAATGGCTGGGAGATTATTTATATACATAACAACTGTTATTAAGTATGCATGGGAGAATAATCTACTATTAATAGTTGCAGGCACATAGTGTTATGCAGTACAGATTATAATATTATAATTAAAATTGTATAGGTACTCATGTTTATTTAGTGGCATGGATGCTGGACAGGCCACAGATAGAGGATGGGAGTGAGTGGACAATGTTGGCTTGCTCATCCTGCAGGTAAGAAGACAGTCTAGGCTTACTGCACTAAACAGTGTACAAGCTTGACAAGATCTGTGCTTCATAAACAGTGGGCCACTTAGTCCGGAGGCTGCAGACACACAGAAGCATGCATGCAAGTCCCGACAGCAGCAGCAGTCTCTGAGCTGGTAAGGCTGCAAGTGAGGTGACAGGAGTTAGGGCACACATTCTGGCAGCAGTACAAAGCTACACCAGTATCCTTGATATCCTCACCAGACCCAGCTATGACAGAGGCTGAGCCCAGGGAATCTACACAGATCCGGAAAATGTGGAGAGGAAATGAGCTGGTGGGAGCTGATGGCTAGCTGTGGTGAGGAAAGAAAGAAAAAGAAACATTTACAGGTAAAAATGATGAAACAGGAAATCATTTTGAAGGAATGTATGTTTTTTGTTGAAAGGGATAGAAGAAATAATGCTTGAAAGAATGTATGGATTAAAAAATAAACACGTGACTAAAATATTGGTAATAGTAACAAAGTAGTAGAATGAGAAGAAGAAAATGGACTTAAAGTTGTTAATGTGTGATATATCTTACACAAATAATATTGTAAATCATAGGGATGGATTACATTAGCAAACAAGTTGGAAGGTACAGATCAACACAATTATGATGTTAGAAAAAGTAAAAAATATAATAAAATGTGAAAAAGACATGGATAAAGATAATGGTTGTTTAGGTTAGAAAATGAAAAAAAAAATGTTTTAGAGTGGAGTAATTTTCGGTTTTGTGTTGAATGTGATAATGCAACAAACTGGTGTATAGAGCCGCCCAAAGGTCCTGTCCAAGATAAAAAACACAATATGACAAAACAGACAAGGAAGGACTACCACGAAATGGAAAATATCCAAGATAGAAACAATTTAATGAACAAACAGATGAGCGATTTCACGTGGAAACCATGCTTCTTCAGATCGCAATTACAAAAATAAAACATGCAGTTTAAATAACAATCCTAACTTAATTAATAAATTGAATAATTAAATAATTGCCACTTATACATCAAATTTCACAGCTTAAAATCAAGACATCACTATGGTAATTAATAACAGTCAATTAATTAGATGAGAAGACTTGGAACCGCTCAAATAAAAAATATAAAACAACTTAAAAACGAACACTGAACTCATTTAAAATGTGCTTCCAAAACTGGTTTTGATAAAAGAATTCAAACCAGGGGAAATGTGCTCGTAGCTTAAAAATCCAATTTAGTTCTACACATTCCAAATAATTATTAATATTACCCCCTCTTTGACTAATAAAAAACAACTGTAATACTTTAAATCTAAAAGCATGTGTGTGAAACTCAGAGATGTGCTTTGCCAAGGCATTTTGCATGTTGATATACTTAATATCATAGAGATGATTATAAATTCTATCTCTAAGCCTTCTAGAGGTTTTTCCAACATAAAAAGAGCTACAGCATGTGCATGTAGCTAGGTATATAAGATTGCTATTATTACAAGTGGCATAACATTTAGGCAAGAACTCAAAGTCTAATGTAGGGTGACAAAAAAATTTAACATCATCTATCACTTTGCACATATTACAGGATCCACATGGAAACATGCCAAAGGTCATCATTGTTTTCGGTCTAACCCACTGTTTCTTTTCTTTACATAAAATTTGTTTCAGGTTAGAACTATTTTTATAAACAAAACTAAGGGACCTTCCTATTAGTTCTACAGTAGGGGGGTCTATAGTTAATATATGCCAATTTTGTTTTATAATTCTAGTAACAGCTTCATTGTCATTAGTATATTTTGTAATGAAACTAAGTTTCTTGCCATAAGAATATGTATGTCTGCCAAAAGCAGCATATTCCATTACAGCTGAGTTATTCATAAGTGAATTACCATCCTTAAAGACTTGTTCTCTAGCCTTTTTTATTACATTATCCGTGTATCCTCTGTCTTTAAATAACCTTTCTAGGTCGAAAATGTCATCGTTTAGGACTTCCTGTTCTTTGCAGATCCTTTTTATTCTATGATATTGTCCTTTTACAATGTTCAAGAACATAAATCTGGGATGCATGCTACTAAAATGCAACAACCCATTTCTCCAACATGGTTTTCGAAACAGCCTGGTAGTAAGGAATCCAGAGCTATTCTTGAGGACAGTAACATCAAGAAAATCTATCTTATGCATAGAATAAGTAGATGTAAATTTCAGGAAGTCAGTACTGGACTCAAGGTATTTCACAAAATCACATAATAAAGAGGCATCTCCCTTCCAAAGAAAGACAACGTCATCTACAAAGTGTCTATATAAAAGAATATGTGGATAATAGACGCATTTGAAAACATGTAAAGTTTCCCAAAAATACACTACCAGGTTGGCATAAGAATTTGCACATGAGGTGCCCATAGCGACACCCCATTGTTGTAAATAGAGGCTGTCTTCAAACATAAATATATTATTAGTAAGTACCATCTCAACGAGGGTACAAGTCAGAAAGATTTCATCTTTATTCATACAAGTTAAACTATGCAAAACATCCCTAATGGCATCTATCCCATAGTCATTTGGTATGGAAGTAAAAAGATTCTTAACATCCAACGTAACTAAAACAACTTCACAATCTATGTACTCACTATTGTATTGTTCAATGTCACTTAACAATTGTGTAGTGTCTTAACTAGGGGTCCAAGTCTCCGTTCTATGTATAAAGACATAGTTTGTGTTAACCACCCATCGCCCACAACAATGGGGGTGGAAATGTTAACTTATGTAGTTTGGGTAGCCCTTTAATGCAGGGAATCAAGGGATGTTCTATGTGCAAAAAATCATAGAGGTCACGATCAATTAATCTGCACATCAATAGATCATAAAGGTTGCCATTCACAGTTCTACATATTTTAAGTAAATCACAGCTATCTATAACAACATAAGTTACAGTGTCTGCCAATAGTGTAAACATATCCTTTATATAGTCGGACGTATTCATAATGGTTATCCCTCCACCCTTATCTACGGGTCTAATAGTTATAATTGAATTCATTTGAAGAGACCGTAGTGTCTCAGTTTCAGCAGGGGTTAAATTGAAGTAAGTACAATTGTTTTTACCATATAAACAATCATATACATCTCTTTCACATGCTTTCACAAAACATTCAACATGAGGAGGCAGTGTAGGAATGTAAGAGCTTTTCCATTTAAACATATCATGAGAATGACTAACTTTTTGACTCTGTCCCTTATTGAACTTGAGTTTCAAGCTAAGGTTGCATCCAAAAATTGTAAGATCATCCGCGCGGATCTATTCATGGCTTATGTGGAGGAGCATTTAATTTATGATAACAGTCATAACATCTTTTTGAATGAAATTGATATCTGGTGCAGATATCTTGATGACTGTTGGTTGGTGTGGAAGGCTGATGTGGCATTTTTATTAGAATTTGTGAAATACCTCAATGAAAACAAGTGGGGTATTGAGTTCAAGATAACTTTTCATAAACAGGAAATTACTTTCCTGGATGTATTGATCAGAAGAACCAGTACAGACACATAGGAAAATGAGGTTTTTAGAAAATTTCCACAATTCAATACAATTTTACATGCCACCAGTTTACCCACAACGTCATCAGGAATATTCCTAAATCACAATTTCTTAGGATTAAAAGAATTTGTTCCAGCTCCTCCGCGTATAGCCAGTATAGACAGGACCTGGTAACCAGATTTAAAAATAGGGGATATAGAGCTGATGACATTTGCATAGCCAGTCGATTTGTCACCCAACAAGATAGGAACAGTTAATGAAAAAGAGACAAGAATTGAAGCTTGTGACAACATATGGCAGAAACACTAGGATCTTTATGGATATTATTGGTAAACGGAATGTTCTACAGTCAGACACTAAACTTAGGGAACATCTGAATGACAACTGCTCTTTTTCTTTCTGTAAGGGCTGCTCTTTGGGCTCATTGTTCAGTCATTATAAAAAATGGAATGAGGTTGATCAATCTTTAACTCAAAGAACAATCACTGGACATAATTTGGTGGGATGCACCCCATGTGGACATTGCACATATTGTCCTAGAATATTTAAGACAGAGTTTCAGTAGCCATAATTCACCCATTGTTTATGACATTTCATTTTTTGCCAACTGTAATACCATTTGGGTCATCTATTTAGCCAAATGTACATGCATGGCATTTTATGTGGGTCAGACCTCTCGACCTTTAAAGCTCAGAATAGGGGAATATCTGAGCGACATTCGAAATAAAAAGCAATCCAGTGCCTTATGCAAACACATTTTGAAACATGCCACTGGCATCTTTGGATTTACTGTTATTGACTGTATTAGGTATAGAAGGAATGATAAAGCCACTTTACATGAAATACTTAACAATAAAGAAAAAAAGTGGATAGTCAAGTTGGGGGGGTTGATCCCACCAGGACTAAATGAACATTTTTGAATTTATTCCTATCCAGTCATATGGTCACACACAAGATGGCTCTGTATTTAAACCTACATGTTTGCTAGCAACTTTATATTTTTGCTTTTATCACTGAAGAAGGCGCTAGCCGAAACCGGTTTGATTCATGTGAATTGATTTTTTATTTTTTACATTAAAAGGATTGTGACCTACTGTACATGTGCTGGCTCACTTTTGGTTTGGAGCCTTGCACTTGCCATCCGTGCAGGTTTTGTGGTTGTTTAAAATAAGAATATTGGCCAACTTTTTGACAAGAATAATAACACCAATTTAATTGTTATGATGGTGGTAACTACCATTGTGTGAGTTTATTTATTTTTTTCCAAATTTGTCCCACAGCTGTTTAGCATTTGACTTTCTTGTATTGATGTAACATTTGCATCAGACTTATAGAACAGATGGAAAAATCTTTCATCTTATGGGGAACCTGAAAGCCTTTCAGATTCCATGTAAAAATAATATTAGCTATGATTATTGTTACCCAGTATATAGAACATATCCTATTATGACATAAAAGGTACTATGGAGCAGTCTTGAAACATATATTTGTAATAGTTATACAAAATCACAAACGAGAGATCCACATCATTCTTTACTTAGAATTCATGAAAATGTCACTTAGAATCCAGAATGCCATTTTGTCTCATACAGTACACACATTTCTATAAACATTGGGCTAAAGGTCTTAGATATATTCAAATCAAACTAAGACTGACCTTTCACTCACTTAACTAAGTCAAGCAAGATAAACCCAAATCACATCCTTTTTTATTGAACATACTACACACATAAAGGATATAATTTCAGGCTGCAAAAACTAACTTTTAAATATACTAGGGGCATAGTAATACAAGTGAGCATCCATAATTAACAAAACACTACTGATCTGACCAACCTATTTTAATTCCAGTTACTAGGTTACAAAGGGAAACCAATTGATGTAAAAGAGATGACTGAAAAATGGATGCTTCACATCTAATAATAGGTTGATAATAATCATGCTTATCTGTCAGCCAGGTAGTCCCACTAGACATACAGTCCTTTTTGGGGCAACCCTGAAACAACATATAGTTAAAAGATATGCTGAAGGTCACAAAGTAGACAAATGAGGGCTGAGGAATCAAACCCTGTAACACAGGAACTACAGCGCACATCCTTAACCCTCTGCACCAACTGCAACATGTCATTGCATGCCTTCCATCTGATCATATGCACATTTCTACTCCTGTTAAGCCTAACTTAGTGTTCTCAGTATTACTTTCAAGGTAGGGACCACTCTGGCTGTAGATGTGTTGGGAAGAGGATGTAGAAATCTGGAACAGAGACTCTAGCACCATCATGCATACTCTAATATATGCAAGGGATTTATGGAGACTCCCTAACTGGGTAGAGATGCTTTTTTTGTGTACACCACTACAAACGACAAGGACCAGCTCCAGCCCTACCTTCTAACGCTGAATTTAATGACAATCTGCCTTGCAAACATGACACACACATTCCCTCAATGGCGGAATGTCAGCTCACAGACAGAAGTCCCATCCATGTGTCCAGGAATGAGAAAGCTGACAAACTTCTAATCCTATCCACGTCACCCTCCCTGACTCCTCCAGAACCCAAGCTGCAAGTCGATGAACAACGCTTTTTTTTCTATTTCCAAAGAACCTGCACGTAATAAAGTGAGAACAAAAAGATGAGTGATCAAATCATATCTGTTGACTTACATGGCAAGAACTGTAGAAACCGAATTACATAAAGCAGTTGCTTCATCTGCACAAATCAGAGTTGCCCTTGAACCTGAATAGGAGGAAGAAGGTATAAAAAAATGAACGAATGAAATGAAACTCTTGTCCTAGGTTACATAGAGCAACAGTGGGAAAGAAGGTCTTGTTTAAGTAGTCCCACAACAGTCACCATGGCATGTATACTGTAATCTACTATTGCAGTCTCTATTAATGGTGTTAATGGATAAGAGTAAACTCGCCATGCTGAATGATGATGTCATTAGTTACTACCTGCATACTTTGCATGCAACTTTCTCCGGCTGCTGAACCAATGTGTTATAACTGTATATGCATGCAGGCCATCACAAAAAATCATGTGCAAATAATAAATGAAGACAAGAGAGAAGTTTGGCTAATTGCTGTTTAGACTTATCATTTTTCTATGTCCAGAGTGGGATTTCTTAAAGAAACATGAGATGTTTAAGAGCATGCCATACCATTAAACAATATATTTAACCTGTTTTTATTTTATGATCAAAACAGAAAAATGTGTTGCAGATTTTAAGTTGTTTCTTTTGTATTAAAACAAAGAGTGAGAAGGTCACACTGAAAAACCAATCAGTAAAAACTAAATGAAAACTCCAGCCAAGCTAGAACTCATTTCCAAGCTAGAACTTCCAATGAGTGACCTCCCAAACCTCCTGTAACAGAGGCACATGGGATATATGCAAATGACCCTTATGAACATCAAGTGTTTCAGCTATATGGCGATTCTGATTGTCCATGACTTTTACGTTTGAAGTTGTTTTAATGGACAATTTCAGGCTAATAAAGCCAAACCCCACTATGTATGGATATGCATATTTCAGCCTTGTTATGACCTCATCAGCATAGCACAAGCAGAGTGTTTGACTAAGCATAAGAAATACAGGGTTGTTATACCCAGCTGATGTCCATTATCATAAGGGTGACTGCAAAATATCCCAACTAACAAATTAAAACAAAGAGTGAGAAGGTCACACTGAAAAACCAATCAGTAAAAACTAAATGAAAACTCCAACCAAGCTAGAACTTCCAATGAGTGACCTCCCAAACCTCCTGTCAGCTGGGTATAACAACCCTGTGTTTTATATTGTTTTATATAATGAATTTTTATATTTCCAAGCTTTCACAGAAAATTCAGTTGGTTTCCTTAAAAAACAGTTAAGCAAAAATCCACTACTATGCACGGCTATATCAGGATTTACCCTCAGTTAGTGTCGTTAGATCATTAGGGCGAAGCCCAAATATTTAAGCAAAGCCAACCACAGGTAAATCCTGATATACCCACAAACAAGAGTGGATTATTGCTATTATACAATTACATTATTTAAGAAAAAAATTTTACTTTTCTTAAATAATGTATAAGGGCACTTCAGTCTTCTTCCACATTCATAGGGTCATAGGTATGTACTAAGCCAATGGCTTTGGAGCCTTTACAAGCCTAGCCCATAGAAATGCCCTGGCATCATGCCACCATTAGTTCCCAGTGCCTTTATCAAGTAGAGCCACTGGAGTGATCCCCAGGGTGAACTTTCTATTTCCTATCCACTCATTAAGATTTCTCTTGAAAAGGGCTAGTGAGGTGTTCTGCTTGATATGTATGGGAAGTCTATTCTTGAGCATGGGTGGTCTCTGGGTTATGAACCTGTCCCTCCAGCATGTTCTGTTGATTGTGGTAATGAGGTTGAGGTCCCTGGAGTGTGTGTTGCAGAGGGATTGGGATTTCTTTAGGTGTAACATTTCTAACAGGGCTGGATCAGACATGGCTTTGTAAGTCAAGCAGAGACAGCGTCTTAACAGACGATATGAGACAGAGAAAAGCTGGAGTTTGTTTGAGTCTGTCCATGTAGGGAATGTGTTTAAGGCCTAGGATCCCCCTTTGTGAGGTACTTTTGTGGACTTTCCAGCTGTTGCAGATGTTTAGTGAGGTACATGCCAAATGGGGCATTATATTCGATGACTGGTCTAATGAGGGAAGAGTAAAGAGATATGATGACCTCCTTCTTCCTGGATGCAAAGCCCTCCTATTCACTAGACTGATATACTCTGCAAGCATATGGAACTAACATTCCCAAGCTTGCACAGTACATCAGTGCAGTTCAGGAGAAGTGTGGGGGAAAACTGAATCATGATTACTGTTTATTTTTCTACCAGTTTTAAAAAAAAAAAACAGTTTTTATCAGGGACAGTACAAAAATATAAGGAAAATCAGGTAGGTTTCTGTTTGTTTAGTTTTATAGACCATAACTGATTTTTCTAATACTTTCCTCTGTCCCTCAGCATATACCAATAAAAACTCTGACTGCTCACTGATGCTTCAGCAGATGAACTTCTTTTTATTAATGTGCTCAATTTATAATGGGGACACTGCTTGAGCTATCCAATCAGAATGCTTGTTTTCTAATAGATGATTCTTTATTATATACTTAGATTAAATAACAATGTTGATCTTTTTTTCTGAACTTCATATTCCACTCACTTGATACCATTCCTTTACTGAATATTTTGTTTTACTTTGTAACATGCGAACCTTGGCAATGATAAAATGCTGTTCTGTACAGTCCGTGTCACTGACATTTTTACTGTACAAGCTACAGTGTTCTCAGGTGGAATTTCCTCTCTGTACTGCTTGTAAGAGTGTAGACACTCCCTACAGGTTCTTCTTTAGCATGAGATGTGTGCAGCAGCCCTTTATACCAGGCTAGAGTGACAGTGAATCCATACATGCAGCCTTTTTTACTGCTGTAATACTAACTTCATAATGCACATGCAAAATTATCTTAAACCCCAATTCTTGATTCAAATAGCTCTCAGTGTTTAAGAACAGTAGCTCTGGGGTTTGAAGAATTTGCCCATTATAGCAGTCTGACTGGTTTTCATCCTTTTATCAGCAATTCATTCAGACATCATGACGATGTCACAGTTGTCACATCAGATCTCCATAGCGATATGCATCACTACTACATGACAGAGTATTTGCATGGAGATATGCATCCCTACTACATGACAGAGGATCTGTATGATGATATGCATCCCTACAACATGACAAAGTCAGCCAGCTAAGATGTTGATGAATACAGTTAAGAGCCAGTGATCTGTTGTATTAGCTTTAATGAGATACAGCAGGTCACTTCACTATGGGCAATGCAAGACAAAGGTCACATCGCTAAGCAGGCAATACATTTCATTGAGATGCTCCTGATGTTCTTATAGTCTGTGTCTCTCTTCTGAGAAATTATATTATCTTCTAGTGTTTTCACTTTAGTTAATGGAACAAAAAAATCTTTTGGTAAGCTAATGCCTACCAGCCATTAATACTACAACACAAGGTGTTTAAAGAAGTCACAATTCCTTTAAAAACAGAACTTCCACCAGTCTGAATGCTTTTTAAATGCAGGCATTACAAATATCTTTACTGTTTGTTAGTTACATACCTGGAAGCTGTTATCATACAGAGGTTAACGACATACATCCAACTATCCCATTTTATAGTTTGAAAGTATGAGACCCATGTAATAAGATAGATGGATGCATGTAGTTAACCACTGTACAATAATAGCTTCCAGGTATATAATTCATACGTCTACACAAAGCTACTAAGTTAAGGAGTTCCATGAAATCCATGGATAAATATCATTTATTTTTATTTATTAACTGGGAAAGTCCGACTTGGAACAAAGCCAATTTTCAGCAGCGGCCCAGGGAGAAACGCTCCAGATGTATGTCTTTGTAAAGTGGGAGGAAACCGGAGCAAACCCATATGAATATGCAGACTCCACACAAAAGGCACCCCAGCCAAGAATAGAACCGGAGAACCTCTTGCTGTGAGGTGACAATGATACCACTGCACCACTGCACCGTCCAATTATCATTATACAAATGAAAGCTTATATTTATCTTTATTGTGTGTAGATAGTATACAGTTAGTTACCAATAGATTTGCATATTTCTATTTCACATTTAATATTGTCCTAATATCATTTTGTTTCAAAAATGTATTTAAGCTGCCAAGATGTGTGATAAAGAAAAAAAGACTTCAGCTGCTCATCAGACCTCATATTGTTTAAAAGTCTGATAAAACAAAGTTCAGGTGTTCAACTGAACTATTCTTATTTGCAAAATTATCATACATGCCAAGACACTGTAAAATGCTGATAATGGATTTAATACCCACTACTTCTATTTCTGTTTATTGTATCATTTTAACTCAGCTCAGTGATTGAAAAAAGAAACATCTTGATAAGAGAGAACAGTGCATATGCCTACACTGTATAGATTTCAAGGAATTGCACAAAGACTGATTCTTATGTACTGTTAATTTGATATGATTAGAACAACAGACTCACATAATAAAACCTGCATAGGAATGGATCCAGTAACAGTGCATGTTTTCGTCTTGGCAAATACAAAAATGTTATTCACATGCTTGTTGTTCCAATTCAAAAGATAAATTAATCAAAATAATCAAGAATTGCCCTATTAGGCCTACCCTCCTCATTTATGATGTAATTCTCTTTTTTGTCTGGCGTTATAATACATGAAATTGTAAAACCGGAGACAGATTCTGTTTGGGTCACTATAATTCCTAGTTATAAAATGCATGTAAAAAGCTGACAGATATGAAACGCAAACTAAATCATTATAATATTTTGCAGCATAAATTGACTTTTACAAGGCATTTTAGCTGACATTAGAAAATAAGTATTTATCTATGTCAAATGCTAAATTGTTCTGAAGTTCTAGTAGTTTAAGATGTGTGATAGGAAAAAAAACAGCCCATTTCCATATTTGTGCATATTAATTAATAACTTAGCTTGCACAAGAAGGATTACAAAATATTTTTTTTTTAGTTTGAATTGGCTCAGTTTCTTTCAAAGCTCAATAATGGCACAGGCAGTTTGCTCCAAAGCTAAGAGGGTTCGATTTGTTAGAGAACTAGAGAAAATAAAGGTCATAGCTTCTCTTAGCAGTCAAATAATAGTAACAGTGTAGAAAACATAACCAGAAAGCGTGCCAAGATAGAATAAATTATAGTGGTGGACTGTGGCTAATGATTCTGGAATAGAAGTAGTTCCAACAGTATGAAGGTATAGTTATGCAGGTGACTAGCTGGTTCACTAGCCAAACAAAGAGAAGGATGACTAAAAATGTGGATTTTAGAGTCCTACAAATTTAGCCAGGTCATTGTAGACTGTGTTCCTATGAAGAAAGAGAGAGTTCAGAGCAGCTTAATATGTATAGGTATTAAGAAAGAGGACATAGTGGTTACATAACAGAAGCATTTAAATACTTCAAGGAAACATACAGAGTTCAGTTGCATACTCTGTTTAAATAAGAGCAGCAATATGGAGTATAAAGCTGTGAAGAGGGTAGCTCAAGGGAAATACATAGAAGCATTTTTTTACAAAGAACAAAAGGTGGTAAAAGGCTGGAATAGCCTCCCTGAAGAGGGTGTAAAGTATAAAAAAATTATAAAATTCAAGCAAGCATGCAAAAAACATGATAATTTATGAGGGGTGCGAAAAAAGTTCTAAGTTAATAGGATCTGTAGTCTTTCAAGTAGATAAAGGAATTTGTAGACAAAGAGAGTCAAGCTCCTTTTATCTGCTGCCAAAACTTGATTCTGTGTATATGTCTGGTGAGGTTGATAATATAATTACATAGCTTCCCCATAGCACTAGGAAAGACAAATAAGGCTGCTGAATTTTGTTCTGGTTATGACAGCAATAAGTAATCAGATCGCTGCATCTTCATGTTATCAAAGATGTTGAGTTTCCTTCTCTGGGTTTGCGACCCATACACAACTGCATGGATACGAGAGGATTAAGGATGCCTCCAGCTCTTTGAATCTAGTGATCTGCTAGGTTATAGCTTTCAAGTTTCTCCAACTGTATATGACATCTAATGATCATCTGAAAAAATATGTTTGAGAGCCACAGTGTTACTTCAGCAACTGCTGCACATTGTAGTTATGACTGTTTAACCATGAACAGATAAGCTGCTTGGAATGTGGTGAGTACTAAGGTCAGAATTAATTATTTTAATTTCTAATAGGTGATACCTTGTTTTTAATAGACTGAGCTCCACTACAGGTCATGTTAAATACCTGAATGGGATGTGTGGTATAGTGTGTGTGTGTGTGTGTGTGTGTGTGTGTGTGTGTGTGTGTGTGTGTGTGTGTGTGTGTGTGTGTGTGTATGTGTGTGCGGTAAGGGAAGGGGGTGCAGTTATGCAAATTTTGTTAAATAATTAGTCCAGAAAGAACCAAAAGAAATACATTCATATTCAGGAAATCCCAAACCCTACTGAAGCTTCATTATGAATCTATCCACATATAACTCTACTGAGATGAACATAATGTTTCAACATCTTTGCTGAAAGTAATATCAGTTGTTAAAAGAACACGCTTCATGCTTTGTTGCTTTGCATAGCTTATTCTACTGAAAACTAAAACTGCTAAGTTCAAATATTAAAATTAGCTCAGTAATGAAAAGCATAATAATTATCCCTTGACATTGCATTTTAAGGCAGTATTCCATTTAATTTTAGAAACATTACCTTGAAAACATGTTGTATTTGTTTATTGTTTTCTTCTGTATTTTTAGACTTGTATGTATATCTCAATAGTTGTATCAGGGGGATCAAATGATCCAAAGTTGTATACTAAGCTAACTACCACATGGGCCTTTTTAGGCCTAGCTATTGTCCCAAATGTATCCAACAAGTTTTAGGAACATTAAGATTATTGTAAGGGGTATTTGTAGGCTTTAGCTTGGGTGGTCAAGCATTTACAGGCTACTTTTGTACATTAGAGATATAGGTGCCAGAGCAGAGGTAAATTTCCAATTCCGCATCAACTAGTCCAAGTAATGCTTGAATTGTGTTAGAGAAAAACATTGCTTCACATGGATGGAAAGCTTGTTTTAGAGAAGAGTAGTCGGTGAGACACATACCTGTCCCTCCAACATGTTACATTTATGTCACAAGTAAGGTTTAAGTCCCTTGACTGGGTAATTTTGATGCTGTTTGTTTTACAGATATGCAAAAGGTCCATCAGAGCAAGAACCAAAGATGCCTTCTATGCCTGGCATAGATCGCTCCTCAACAGTCTATTAGAGACTGAGTGGAAAAAATCCACATAGGATATGTTGTTTACTCCCTGTATCCTTTTGTGAGGAACTTCTGCTAATGTTCAAGTTGTTACATTTGTCTGATCAGGTACCTATCAATGACTGGACAGTTGAAGGCTGAATACAGTGGAACTATAACTTGCTTGTACCTAGAAACCATACCTTTGCTTATAAGTTGTGCAACATGGAATGATTTCCTTACTGCCATACATACATGGTGGATGAAGGTGAGGTTACTGTCGACATGTGTCCCCAAATCCGTGATTACTGGGTCTACTCTTATGGGTGTGTTATCAATGACGTAGTTTTCAGAGGGGTAGCTGACTTCCTGAAGGATACTTAAATGCATTTCTTTGCATTTATTTTTATACCATGGTTCTGGCACAAATTATTTGTCTGTGTTAGCTCTTTCCTGGAGGATATTAGTGTCTTGGGGGGTGGATTCTATGACTGCACAAACTTGGTCAGCCAGAGGCCCCTTACTGTTGGTCTTGACTTCAGAGAAGTAGGGAAGTAGATGCCAAAATGGAGGGGACCCAGCACAGAGCTCTGAGGGACTTCACTATTGAATGACTTTTTTGTAAAGGTGAACTCCTCTAGCTTAACTTCTTGGGTCTTATATGAGAGCCACTCAGATATCCATCAGGTGAAATAGGAGTTTATACCTAATTCAATGAGTTTGTCTACAATGCCTGAGTGGGATATTGTATCAGATGCCTTGGACAGGTCAAGTCAATTTGTATGCATTGTTCTGCCATTGTCGATTGCTTTGGTGACCATTTTAAAGAAGTTCACTAGGTTGAGTAGGCATGATCTGCCCATGACAAAACCAGATTGGATTGGATCGAGTGTCTCAAGATTTCCAATGTCACTGTCTATCATTTCCATGCCAATTCTTTTTATGGCTTTACATACGAGATTAGTCAGACTTATGGGGCTGTCGTTTTTAGGGTCTGTAGATGGACTGCCCTTATGTAGAGTGATGACTGTTGCAATTTCCCATTCATGTAGCAGAAAACCTGTCTGTAGCTATGGTTAAATATTGAGTGTAGTGGTCCTGACAGGTCATGTTTCACGCTACTTTGTAGGCATCCTGGGAAATTATCAGGTGCCTTGGAGAGGGAATCAAGGACCTGCTCCCTAATAGTTGTTGTGGGGTTATGTTCAATGGTATTTCCTACGGGGTGGATGGGTGAGGAAGGGGTAAAATTAAATCTAAGTTTGTTGGCCAGTAGATTTGATAAATCTTCTGGCACAATGTGTTGGTGGCTTAATTTACAAATAGTTCTGCACATTGTTGTGTACTGCCTTTGAGGTTGTGGACATAGCTAAACAAGCCTTATGATTGTCCTTGGGCTGTGATGCTATTTTACCTCAAATTTGCCTATGTTAAACTTGATTTTTCCCTCTAAGTTGCTTGTTTAGATTGATGAGAGTTGTTATCCTGCTGGGCATTTTACTTTCTAGTATTTGCCATGATTTTCATCCTTTTGGTATATAGAACCTATTGGGATTCCACCAGGGTGGCTTGTTTTTTGAGTTTGTTCCATGCTTATTCCTGGTAGGCACTGCTATCTCCATGGATCTGTTAACATGTTTTATGTGAAACTGTACCATACCAGAGTGCTAAATATCAGGATTTTACATTTAGCTGTTCTAGTAGATAGAAACTCTACAAAGAACAAGACAGTTAATATTATTGCTTAAGTTTCAGTTTTACTATATCAAATTTAACTTACATTCAGCTTGTAAATGTCATATTAAATTCTGAAGTGTTAAATTCATAGTGTTTTTCATCTATCTCCATGGATCTATTAACATGTTTTACGTGAGGTTGGCATAATGGTTAAGGTGTTTACCTTAAAGGTACAGAATTTGATTCTCACATGGGGTAATTGGCCAGGTTTAAAATGGCCCAGACGTGCTGTTAGCCTAGTCCTAATCTATGAACCTATGTTCTTGTCCATAGTCTATGTAGTTCTTTCTTGTCGGTTATTTTGGTGAAAATTGTCCCTCAGTTTAGAGTTTGGCAGTTCAGTAGTATATTTTGAATAAATGGATCAACATCTTTTTTTACATATTCCGACCATAGCATGTAGACAATTGCTGAATTGTATTGCTACTGGACATGTGCACATTATGTGAGGTATTTATAGTATTTTTGCTTAACTGCAGTCAGTATTAACATGATTTGCAACTAAGAACAGCTCAGGCACAATTTAGAGACAGTCACTGCTCCAAAACAAAGCCGTTAGAAAAGTTTGAGAAAAAGTTAAGCAATTAAGGGAATAATGAGATGCAAATGTTGAATTATGAAAAATATTTGAATTTTTAAGCAAATTAGATATTATTCCTGTCTCTCTGTGGTCCATAGTCGCTTTATGATGAGGAAGTGAGATTTGCACTGATGGTTGTAAAAAGCAAATCCATGCCTTTTCAATCCAACTTACAATCCACAAAAATACTCACTTTCACTGCAAGACTGACTGTTGCCCATTGTGAGTTGTCAGTCACATCAAAACCTGGTGCATGAACCAGCTCTCACCATCCTAGGAGAAAAAGGTATAGGCAAAAGATAACTCACCTCAACTTTACTGGACAGTTTTAGAATGGACAAATATATAATACATGTTTTGGTAAGTTGTATGGCCCACAAATGTGAAATGAGGCAGTGCATGACTTTATTATACATGTGGATACCAAGGTATATATAGTCCTCACTATACTAGTCACATGAACCTTTTAGAGATACAGTAGAGATGTGTTGGATATTTCACAGGCTACTGCCTCAAGGATATTGTAGCAGTTCCTCAATATACTTTGGGCAAATCTGAATAAGCATCTCTATTTCCCAGTGTCACCACAGGACAGACAAAGTACAATGTGTCCCTTGTATGGAGTGGTAAATGTTCCTGAGGTGCTTGTTGCAATAGACTGTACCCATGTTGCTATAAGGACACCATCTGGACAAGAGGGGGAGTGAAAATTAATCTTCAATGTAGTGCGTGTGACACATGGAGGGTACATCATCAATGCATGGGCCCAGCATCCTGGAAGATCACATGACCCTCTCATTTGGCACACAAGCTCACTATACTACCTTATCCTGCATGGAAGGACTTCTTATGGTCACTTACCTAGTAAGTGCAAACTATTCTAATGTTATTAGCCATACCTATTCATGTATCCATATAGTGGCATGGGCAGTATTGAGTAACCAAGTAACCTCTTATGTCATGTGTCTGCTCCCAGTTTTGTTTTCCAGGTGACACAGGCTAACCACACAAACCTTTGCTAAAGATATCAGTCAGTAACCTTTAGAGAGCTGCTGAGCCTGAGGAGTTCTTTAACACCTCCCTGTCCCAGACACAGGTAGTCACTGAGTGAGTGAGTGTTTTGCCTGGTCAAACCCATATCCATTGCCTGGATGAGTTGGGAGGGGGGGGTTGTAGTATGAGCCTGTTACTGCATGCAGGATGTTTACTGCCTGCAGCATTATGCACATGATCATGTGCTAGTCTGGTATGCAACTGCCACAGCCAGATAGTGGCATTCCAGCTCCTTCCATTATTTGTCCAACCAGTGAAGTGGCAGTAGCAACACTGGCCAGCCGACAGCAATAGCATGTCAACCTCCCTGGCAAGCTTGATCACAGTACATAGATGTGCAGTTAAAGAGGTGGCATCTAGTCCAAAACTATGGGTCATGACATTCTAATACCTGACTCAGGCAGTGTGGGTATGTGCACACACACACACACACACACACACACACACACATGTATATATATATATATATATATATATATATATATATATATATATATATATATATACACAAAGAAACAAAAAGGAAAATAGAGAAAGTAAAGTTCTCTTGGTCAGACTGTATAAAAAGGACTGAAGTAAAAGTAATTTAACCAGTTTTGTTATTTTCTAAACGACAAAACGTGTAAATAAATAATGTCACCATAATCCAGTATATAGGTAATATCCTTGTAGGCACAGAAACTGAGCAACAGCATTTACAAGCCCTGTGCGAAGTCTTCCCTGCAATAAGACATGGAAGAGTAAAGCTGACTCCTGAAAAGAGTCAGCTTATGAAGATTTCTGTTACTTTCTTGGGAGTGGTAGTGTCAGCAGGACAAAACAGCAGTAGTGAAGGCAAAAAGCAACTAATTAGACAGTTACCACACCCAGCCACTGTCACGGGGTTAAAGCAAGCTCTGAATTCTCAAGAGAATGGACGCCAGACTACACAGCTAAAACAAGACCCTTGACTGACATGCTAAAGGGAAACATGAAAGAGGATGACCCCATCAAATGGAATGATGAGTCAACGAAGAGGTTATTTCTGTACTTGCCTTGGGAGTTCCAGAAAGGGAAAAAGAGTTCATTATGCAGTTAAGTAATTTCTCCTTGCACTTGTCTTGCTATTGACTTGTCTCAACTGATTCTGATAAATCTTAGAAGACATTGTTGTACAGCACATCAGCCGACTGACTCTTTGAAGTGTGCATAGCGTCAGAGAATACTTCCCTTCATTCCACTGCTGACAATCAAGCCTTGAAGTAGGTGGGGTGTAGCATGCTGGCCATCTGCCAACCTCCAGTCATACTATTGCTAGTATATGAGTATGAGCCTCTTGTTCTAAAGTATATTCGCCTTAACTTTTACTACCTGTTCGACCCTCATACTGTTGCTATTATACAGAATTTGCATATTGCTCTCATTACTGTAATCATGCACTATATCAAAGCACGACTTCTTCAGCATTCAAACGGTTATTGTACTGAATCTGTGTATTGATCCATTATTGCTGTAATTGTGTTTTATGTAACACTATAGCTGTGTACTGCTCTTAAATTAAGACTGCATTATCTAATTTCTTCCCTGTAGATTCAAGTTGTTGTTATACCATTGTTATCACATCTTCACCAGCCTAGGACATCTCCTGAAAGCATGTTTTTTCTACCTAGCTAATATTCTCTGCCTACCACTGAATTCATTCAATATGTCATTTCTTCCTCTATAATTTTATCCACCTGGTAAATATGAAAGACTAGTCGACCTTTATCCTGTCTGTTACCTGCCTCATTGCCCTTGGCATTCTGACATACCATGGGAACTGCCTAAGACTTACCTACAGCCAACTATTAGTTGAACAACATGACATTACATGATTTGTAAAAGGTTTAATTATCTCTATACCCTGTGAGCAATCTTCTCATCTGATTAGATCATGGTTAGTAACGTGTAAAATCACCCATACCTCCACAAGATCTCACTAAAACAACATACTTTGAGGTTGAAAAACATCATTAAGTGAGTCAATAGGAATCAGGTCTCAGCAGCTATAATCCAATATAGAGATAATACAGCTCCATCATACTCTGATAACTCAGTGGGTCATCAGGCTGCAGACTGCAAACCTTCCTCTGTCAGACAGTGTGCTCATCCAAGTAGGTAAGTCCCAGTAACTGGAGACTCTATCATCAGACACACTAGCACTACACTCACTAGAAAGGACTTTTAAATCATTATGCTGAGTAGTCTGACTTATTTTGGGATAATTCAAGTGAACTCCTAAACAAGCTATATGATGCCATGATACCATGATGCTGTTCCTACAACCTGCAATGAGTAGTGGATGTATAAAATAATGCATTGAAAATAATCAGTCAAATAATTAACATTGAACAAAATAGATGTCATAGATACGGCAAGATAGACAAACATGCATTTAAGTGGAATATTAGATGATGAAGTAAGACTTAACTGTTGTAATTTATGAAAACTATGATGTTGCAATGGACTGGATTTTCTAAGAGATCATTGGATATTGATAAAAAGCCAATAGATAGTTGTCATCAGTGGCTGACAGGATTTGTGGTCTTCTGAAAGTGATATGGATTATGGATTTGTCACTTAAGTATGGAAAACTCTGCAATAGATAATTACTAATTAGAAAGTCTTATAAGTGTGTTAATCTGCTCCCCCATATTACTGCTCCCTAGCCTGATAGATTGTCATGTGAAACCTTTTGTTGAGTTTCCCCATCACGAGAGCCAGACTGGTGATGGCCAAAAAGTTGGTTATACAGATTAAAAGGAAGAATGCCACCTGCTTTGTACTTGGGCTTATTATATATGTCTTTACGTATAAAAAAAGAGAATGGCATTTATGAATAACATATAAAACTATTTTTTCTGAATGCAGACTATAAGCTCTTAGTCAAGGAGAGAGTGAGAAGATGTGACCCTCTGCTAAGAAGGTTTTGAGCCATCCAAGGTGTTGTAGTACTCCAAAGAGAATCAGGAGCACTTAGTACACAACGGAGAATTAGGAGCACTTACTTCTCTATTTGATGAGTGCATTCCCCCATTATCCACATTGCTATTTTGGATAAATGGGTAGTCTTGTATTTGTATCATATTTTCTTCTCAGTGAACACCTATTTATTGGGGTTGTTAATGAGACTAAAGGGTTTCTTGAATAGCAGAGTGATTTTGTTACACCATTATATAAGGACTATTGAGTATACACTAGTATACATGGATGGATTGCAAATGTTGTTCTCATACTCACTAGGATACATGGATAGATCTCAAATGTTGTCCTCATTGTTCAGAGACAAAAGCAAGGTTCCCCCATAAGTCCCCTTTGTTCTACATTGATCTTTTGTTGAAATATATTAACATTGTAAAGTGAGGGCACACTAGTGTATATGCTTCCAGTACATCTTATACTCTTTTTTTGGTTACAGTGATGAGATAACCATTGTAACTGTAGCTCAGCATGTGACACTATACAGTGATATGTTTAAATATTAACACAACCAAGCCTAATGTTTATTGAGCATATTCAAATACTGGTCTTTTACAAGGAGTGGCCTTTTCACAGTCACCAGACAAAGTTTTGAGATCAGATTTTGGACCAGGAGATGAGGCAATCTCTAACTGAAGCATGGTGCTAGTTAAAGTTAAGAACTGCCTCTTCAGTGAGGCAGGATAAGGATGTCATACTTGAAATAAGTTTTTATGTTGCTGAGGTATTTTTTTTTTTACATTATTTGTTCATGTAAACACTTATATTTTTCCTTTTTTTTTCAGATAAGCAAAGTGCTGCTTTTTCTTATAGGAACAAAGTCAGTGGTATTTCCCATAGCCTTTCAGATATTCTAGAGGAAAAAATTAAATCTTCTTGCAAGAGACACAGTTTATCTTTCAAAGTCATAAAGTTGGGGACAGGATAATGAATCTTATTACATTTCTGCAAATCATTTTTTTATTTATGAAGTGTTTTTGCCTACTCTGAAGAAGAATGTATGTATGCCATGTGATTTACTGTAGCTATTTTACCTTTCTTGTGATAATAAAGAAGATGAGATACATCCATAAAAAAGGAGGGGCGGGCCACTTGGATCTTTGTGACTTGAAAATTATGGTGCTTCTCTTTCATCATTGTGATTAGACACTTGGGATTCGGAGATATCCACAAGTAAAAGTGTTCCTCTTTGGCACACATGCCCCATGCAGGAGATCTTGTAGGGAATGTTCATTGCTGTTGAGGAAGAAATCTTAACATCTCAGCTGCTTTGCTGTCTCTGCATTGATAACCTTTAGTAGGACTGATGGGTTGTGGTTACTATTTTATGTAAAGGTTGTGTATTTTTATTTGCCGTTTCTGAAAATTTAAATTGTTGCTTCCCATTGTCCCTAAACCTTTAATAATGATATTATTTAGTCTGCAGTCATTAACAATGTGACTTCCCCATTCTGGGCCAGTAATCAAGGAGCCTGAATCTTCACCACTGGCACTGGAGAGGGACATTCAGTTGGAACAAAAAGGGATACGCCCAGTATTTCTAGATGCAACTCTCTGCATCAAGCACAATTTCCCTTAAGATCAGCCACAATGAAAAGTTTAAATATATTTAATAATAAATAATAAAAGAACATGAAAATACTAAATATCTATTTACAATAAACACCCGAGTTTCAATCACAGGAAATATTAAAAATAACACAGGTGAACAGGATCACACAGATATAGATAAACAATACTCTACTATTCTCACTATATTTTCCTGATTGATATAAAAAAAAACATTATTCCCTGGTTACTTACTAGAGCAAGACAAGATGAAGTAGGTGAGATATCATTGTTTGTCAGGTTACAACAGAGTGCCCTAAGACTTCAGTCTCAGCTAGTATTAAAGCATTATTTTTAGTGATGAATTATAGAATTGCATCACATACATCTGGTCATCTGAATTCTGGTTCCCATGCAGCCTCCCATTGCTAGAAACTGCCAGGATTTAGCGCATATGTGTCAATAATACACACACATATAGCTTTCTAAGATCTGATGCAGCTTCTGGAAGTCATAAAACAGTTTCAAACATCTACCCTTCCAGAGTAGCAATTTGTTCACTGCAAAAGGCAATACAGAAGGCTTCATAATGCTTGTTTTCCCAGACATTGTGTCGCTGGCTGCAATCAGAACTGTAAGATACAATCTTTATGTCCTAAATTAAGTAATTTAATTTCTTACTGTTTTCCCAAGTCAGGTGGATTGAGATTAACCTCTTCTCTTCCACTATCCTCTGTTAAAACATATACATTTAAACAGTTACAAGAATGCATGTATATTTCTTTTACTGTCTAGCAGGCCACACTGTTGGTACATTTTTAACACAAGCAGCTTTACAAATACATTTTTACAACACAAGCATCTGTACAAATCAGTTTGAAAATGAATGACATATAATTGTTTACAAAATTCCAACTAGCTGTGCTGGCATATGTTACACATCCACTGCCCTACTTCTCCTAGCATAGCTGGCAATACCTCACATCGTCAAGTCTTTATTGCTAAGTCTCATATTGCTGTTTTTACTACCTTTAAAGTTCAAATCATTATTATTGTACAAGTTATGTATTCTTTTACAGACCTTCCGGGAGACCAAGACATTCAGTATCTTTATTGAAGTAATTAGTTTACCAGTTTACAAACATCTGCATATTTGGTTTTCCATAGCCCATTTCCCAAGTTAGTACCTGGGAAAAATAGTCCATAAAGAAGTGGCCCAGTACACAGCCCTGTGAGATACCAATATGTATTTATTTATTTATTTATTGCATTTGTTTATCGGGAAAGTCCACTGGACCTAAAAGAGCCTATTTTCGGTGGAGACCCTGGAAGAAAAGCTCTGACAAGAACATAGATGCAGAAAAAAATTAAACATTAATTGGTACAGAAGTAGGAACAGTGTTACACATTGTGGTTACAGTAATATATACATAATATATACATAAGTCAATAATAACCCCTATTTGGGAGAGACAAGTAAGCACCCTTCTTCTTCTTTCGGCTTTTTCCAGTTTATATGTGGTTGCTTAACTATATTTTTACCCATAGAATTAAATATGCATTGACATTTAATGTTATTCATTTGTCAATTATTTTATGATATGGAATATTGCTGAATGCCTTAGCAAGGTCACGATAAGCAGCATAAGCAATTATCCCTTCATCAAATGCAACTGATACCACTTTAAAGAATGCCAAGATATTCAAAAGATGTCTTCGCAACTGTTTGGATAAGTTCCTTTGTGAATCTCTCCATACTTTTATATAGAACAGTTGTTAAGTTAATGGATATAGAATCCTTCTGGTCTTATGTGACCCTCCCTTTTGTGAGGTAATACTACTACAGCCTGCCACCATTAGGCCAGGTACATATCCATATGCTAACATGCTATTCATCTTGACTGACAGAGGTATAATCAGGCTATCCTTGATTGTTTGGAAGAGACTACCAGCTATGTTATCTTTTCTCAAGAAACTTGAGTTCTTAATTTTACTTGGTACAGTAGTTATCATATTTGTAATTATAAAATGATGTCTATCCTTGTCTCTTTTTCATTCTAACATACTTTGCTGCTTATTATTATTTTTTGCACACCATTTTTTTTCTGCAAGCACACTTGCTATATTTGAGGCTGGGTGATCATTTCATTCTTTATCGATAACATTTTATTGTCATTTTTTTCCTCTGTTTATCTCTTGCTGCCTGTCAACTATACCTCTCAATCTCTTAGCACAAGAAATATGGACAAAGCCTGACATAATGGGGGGACAAAGGGCTTAAATATTTCTCTTACAAATCTTGAAAGTTGCTAGAATAACAGGATTTGTGTTAGTATGCATTTTCTGAAGGATATGAAGTCTGACACTCAAATGCATATCATTATTTAGTGACTTTAATCCTTAGATCATCCCAGTGATTTGTCAACAATGAGGAACAGACCAAAAATATGAGGAAAAATCTGTACATTCTGTGAAAATCTGTACACTTGAGAGGTATTCTGTCAACCATGAACCCTCCAGTAACCAAACAGGCCCATTCATTCTCCTTTTGAGGGACTGAGAGTCAATTGCAAGAAGCTATCATCAGGAAAGCCATCATCGTTTCCCAATGATGGCCTGACTCACTATCCCAGGTGGATGACATGCATGCTTACTAATTTGAGGACCAGCTATGCCTCCATTCGAATGGATCGGTGTAGATGTTTCTGCACATTCCCTCACCAGAAAGCAATGCCTTCTTGGGAGAGTACAGTTTACTTTGTGTGACAGAAACAAATGCACATCTCCAGTTCATGCACCACATGTCATTATCCCATTTCCTGTTGGGGAAACCAGCATTACAGCAAAATGGAACAACTTCCTTTGTCCTGGAATGAGTCTAATATTAGATGCTCACTCCCATCTCCCACATAGAACCCTTTCTGACACCCAAGCTACTAATCAAACTCAGTCCATCTGGGTCATATTTAGGGTGCCACCTCTCTTTATGTTACAGCTGGGCTTCATTCCCAATATTTCATTTTTAGTTTTATGAGACATACCTTTCTATTGCCAACTTTTGAGACCAAGGTGCATTCATTGTTTAAGATGGAAGATAAAATAAGAAAAGTGAATTTTGTCGGTACTTTATTTATACTTGTTGTGATGACTGTATTTGCCTTTATTTAGCAAAAGCACAGAACGGTATCATTTTTGAAACATCATGCTCAAACTGGTATAATTTGAACATCTCTGCTACCCCAAGAAGAAAAGAATGAAGTTTGTAAGCTTTTCTGTCATTCAGAACTTTGCAGCTGAATGAGTTAACTTTTTTTTCCTCAGAGCTCCACAAATTTCTACTAAAAAATGTAAAGAAAGATGAATGTATGATCCTCCAAGTGGTCAGTCACTCTATTAAGACTGTGTGCATACAACATGGCAGCAATGTGGCTGTCAATACAGATAGTCAGACATTCCCACAGTTGACTTTTTTATTTTGTATGTGTGTTTGGGATCACAACTGGACTTTACATTTCTATCTTGGTTTACAACTAACACGCACACACCCTCTCCTGCTACCATTGCCAATAGTGCTAATATCAGCACTGTGCATCCAAGTGGAGCAATTGAGCATAGGATCTTTTTAGGCTACATACATTTCATGGAGTTGCCAAGCTCCTGAGTCTATGAAACTAAATGCTGACACCCATGGTACTTTTCTTTTCATCAGTCCAAATGGAGTTACTGGCATGCCTATCTTTAAATGTTTTCATGGGGGTTACTGAATTCTTAATAGAAGGCTTTTCACTTCTGGACAGTTTCAATACTGCTGAATATCAGCTGAATGCTGACATCACTGCTATCTTTTAATCTGAAAGGCTCACTGAATACAGAGTGAATGCTGAATTAATTTTTGAATTTGTGAATTTGATGGTTGTAATTTACGACAGATGTTTAATCCAGTGTCTGCTCTGAGACTACACTTATATATTGTTACTCATCAAAATTTCAGAGGGTAATTGAGCATTTTGGGGTGGCAGAGTGGTGCAGTGGATAGTGTTGTCACCTCACAGCAAGAGATTCCCTGGTTTGATCCTCGACTGGGGTGCCTTCTGTGCGGAGTCTGCATGTCCCCTCTTTGTTTGCATGGGTTTCCTCCGGGTGCTCCACATTCCAAAGACATGCAGTAAGTAAATTGGACACTATAAACTGCCCATCAGTGTGCATGTGGTGTGGAAAAATTACTACAGCAGGGCTAGCCTCCCAGCAATGTAAACCTTGAAGTGACACCTTGACTTCATGTGCAAAAATAGGAAAGGTTGTTATGGATAGATGGACTTGAGCATTTTGAGTGTGTGTGGACTCTTTTTTATGATTATTTGTCAATCCTACACTGCTATTTTTGCTCCAAGGCTGTGGCATTATTGCTGCTTTTCCTCATCTATTTATGTGCAACCAATGCTTTCCTGGTTGAAAGATTTAGATAATACTGCTTTCCACATTTACATTTGTTTCACTGGAAGTACTGGCAACAATCCAGATCAAACAAATTTAGCAACCAGATTTGGCAGTTACCACAGAGACTTTATCTTATAGTCATCACTGTTTGTTTATTCATTTACATGTCTGTTATTGTAATTAACTACAACCCTCTTTCAAATTTGGTTTAGCTTAATCATATGACACTTTGGCTTAACATGATCAAGAAACTGTTTTTCTTCTACTTTGTACTTCAGTTCCTTCTCAGTTCCCTCTTAAGTTTCTTTTGACAATTGATGGTATGAACATTCTGGAGCTCTATATTTTGTGGACCTTGTAGCCAAGCATTCTGCTCTTCCGTCCACGTTATCTTTTGTGGTTACTTGTCATCAAATGGACTGGATTTCTACTGCTTTGATGCTTCTTTGAACAGTGATGTATCCATGTGCCTGAATTCCCAGTGTACTGGACTTCTTTAGAACTTTGGATATCAACTTTATGGCTTTACATTGTCAGTTTCTATGCTGAGCTCATTGAAGGACCTGATTTTTATCAGTATTATCTTTGCAACTTAACCTGATCCAGGGTTTTGCTATTCGGATGTCACCTTTTCCCTGCGTTTAGTCCCTGTGCTTCAGATTTTAGGAACTCTCTTGTGTACATATTGCTTAATAGTTATTTTGAAACTGGTATTGACAATTTATGGCCTTAACTTGTTATTTTTAGTTCAATATAGTTGATCTAGTCTTTGAAGCTTATCACTAATCAATACTTATTATGGTCATTCAGTATTTTGACCTGATTTATATTTTGCAATCTGATGTCATTATTGGCCGTTATTTATTTTAGCTGAAAAATAAAACTGTTACTCAACCAAAGTGTGATTGGAAAGTCAAAGAAAAATGATAAAACAATCCAAAATAGATGACATGGAATACATTTTAATTGCTTAGTCAATTCCTTTTGTCTCAATAGAAACTTCCTGAAAAGTTCTGGAGAATCCTTTACTGAGATGAAAGCACTTAACTGAGTGATTAAAACTGGCTCATTATCATCCATTTGAAGTGTCATTTGTTCTTCTTTCATTTATTTTAGTTATTTATTCATTCATTTATTTCACCTCCAATGCTGCCAAGGATTCAGACCATCTCATTCTTGTAATAGATAAATTTCCGCCATGGGGTCAAATGTTATGCTATATTTTAATTCCTTTTAGAAACATGGTCTCTCTAAAGAGGTTTGCAAACTGTTTAGAACCGACCTTCACAAACAAATATTTTGTGTAAATTTAGACAATGCGTAAGCTACCTCACTGCATACAAACAAGGGGGTCTCTCGGGGGTCAGTCCTTGTGACCCATTCTGTTCTATCTTTTTATAAATAGCCTCCCTTTGGAACTCTCCAGTCTTGATTGCATTCTATACTCTGATGATATCATTATAACCACAACCACTTTCACCCACCAGATCAAGAGAGCACTACAAAATTATTTTTAACAAACATTGCAATTGGCTTCATAACAATAATTTATCACTGAATTCTAAAAGCTCTACAGCCAAGCTTGAAAATGGAAAACCCATTACTATTTTTGACACTGATAATCTACCATTACAAAACATGACCCAACAAAAGTACTTAGGAGTTTTAATTGATCAATCCATTTCTTTCCTTCTCTATATAGACCATTTGGTACAGAGTCCTATTGCAGCTTTAAAACTGCCTGCTAAAGAAGGTAGTTAAGCTAAAGCCATCAGCATCCGACTTCCCATATTATAGTACTGTTTGTTAATAATCACTCTGCAATCTCACAAAAGCATGGGTCTATATTATAATGACAAAAGTTAAGAATTTTGAACACTCACATGAGCGGAAATTCAAGAACTCGAAATCGCTAGAGCCCCCCACACCCCCGATAAATACAGATTCCAACTCTGAGATTGCACTACATTGTGGAAAGGGCAAATATTTCGATCTTCACTGTACTGCGATCAAAAATAACAACATTGAGTTCCTGAATTTCCGCTTATGTGAGCCTTCGAAATTCTGAACTTTCGTCATTATAATATAGACCCCAAAAACAGACACATACTTCAGAAAATTGTGAATGGAATACTCTTATTCATCTATTTAATGAGTATCATTGCTTAAAAATCCATAAATGAAGCTGGTTCTCAGATAAGGGAAGGGCAAAATACTTGTTTAGTACACTACTATATAAGCTATTCCTTAACTGCTACTGCCCTCCACTTTTGAATAAGTTCACACAACAAACTAAGGAAAGACAATGGCACTTACCAACAAATCTGTTTACAATGAAGTGTCAACCCTTATAAACTTTACAGTCAACATTTTTCACTCTTTTTATCTTCTGTTACATCTATCATGTCCCTCAAACACCGCAGCCTCCCTGTACTTCTTCCATACATAACACCTCTTCTGTTACTTACAGTTATCTATGCCTTCTTCACGCTATTCCAAAGCTCACCAGTTTTACAAGTGCACCTGTCAACAAGTTAGTTCTGTTCTCTCTCTTTGCACTGTTACCTACATGTCTATCTTCTGTTACATCTATCATGTCCCTCAAACACCGCAGCCTCCCTGTACTTCTTCCATACATAACACCTCTTCTGTTACTTACAGTTATCTATGCCTTCTTCACGCTATTCCAAAGCTCACCAGTTTTACAAGTGCGCCTGTCAACAAGTTAGTTCTGTTCTCTCTCTTTGCACTGTTACCTACATGTCTATCTTCTGTTACATCTATCATGTCCCTCAAACACCGCAGCCTCCCTGTACTTCTTCCATACATAACACCTCTTCTGTTACTTACAGTTATCTATGCCTTCTTCACGCTATTCCAAAGCTCACCAGTTTTACAAGTGCACCTGTCAACAAGTTAGTTCTGTTCTCTCTCTTTGCACTGTTACCTACATGTCTATCTTCTGTTACATCTATCATGTCCCTCAAACACCGCAGCCTCCCTGTACTTCTTCCATACATAACACCTCTTCTGTTACTTACAGTTATATATGCCTTCTTCACGCTATTCCAAAGCTCACCAGTTTTACAAGTGCGCCTGTCAACAAGTTAGTTCTGTTTTCTCTCTTTGCACTGTTACCTACATGTCTATCTTCTGTTACATCTATCATGTCCCTCAAACACCGCAGCCTCCCTGTACTTCTTCCATACATAACACCACTTCTGTTACTTACAGTTATCTATGCCTTCTTCACGCTATTCCAAAGCTCACCAGTTTTACAAGTGCGCCTGTCAACAAGTTAGTTCTGTTCTCTCTCTTTGCACTGTTACCTACATGTCTATCTTCTGTTACATCTATCATGTCCCTCAAACACCGCAGCCTCCCTGTACTTCTTCCATACATAACACCTCTTCTGTTACTTACAGTTATCTATGCCTTCTTCACGCTATTCCAAAGCTCACCAGTTTTACAAGTGCACCTGTCAACAAGTTAGTTCTGTTCTCTCTCTTTGCACTGTTACCTACATGTCTATCTTCTGTTACATCTATCATGTCCCTCAAACACCGCAGCCCTCCTGTACTTCTTCCATACATAACACCTCTTCTGTTACTTACAGTTATCTATGCCTTCTTCACGCTATTCCAAAGCTCACCAGTTTTACAAGTGCGCCTGTCAACAAGTTAGTTCTGTTCTCTCTCTTTGCACTGTTACCTACATGTCTATCTTCTGTTACATCTATCATGTCCCTCAAACACCGCAGCCTCCCTGTACTTCTTCCATACATAAAACCTCTTCTGTTACTTACAGTTATCTATGCCTTCTTCACGCTATTCCAAAACTCACCAGTTTTACAAGTGCGCCTGTCAACAAGTTAGTTCTGTTCTCTGTCTTTGCACTGTTACCTACATGTCTATCTTGTGTTACATCTATCATGTCCCTCAAACACTGCAGCCTCCCTGTACTTCTTCCATACATAACACCTCTTCTGTTACTTACAGTTATCTATGCCTTCTTCACGCTATTCCAAAGCTCACCAGTTTTACAAGTGCACCTGTCAACAAGTTAGTTCTGTTCTCTCTCTTTGCACTGTTACCTACATGTCTAACCCACCCATAACACTAAACCTCCTCTCTCACTCTGACTATATACTCTTAACTGTGTCTCATCTTCAAAGTAGGTCTTGTGAACCATACTTTATTAGACATTGACTTTTCATATTTTTTTCTGTTACTGCTTGGCACCAGGCACTATTTAGAGCTATTATGTTATAAAATATTCTGTCCTAACTCTGCCTTGTACTTTCAATTTGCATTTTTGCATTTTCCAGTCTTTGCTGTTAATTTGATCTTACTACTTTTGGTTGCAATAAAACAACGGATACTGTTACATTATGTTTACAATTATGTTAGGTTTAGAATGATCAGGGATATCTATCTAGATTTTACTTGCAACTATGTACCTCTCCATGTTATTGTCAATGTCTGCACTGGCAAAAGAAAAAGTTTGGAGCTCTGGTTTGGGTGCTAGGCAGGCTGTGCAATCTAATTAAGAATGGAATATAGTTGCTTGATATTTTGCTTCCTGTTTTGCCCTTATATCAGTTATGTGTCTAAGTGCATACTTGGTTCATTCTGGTGGCCTTTGAGGTGTTATCGCAGTACAACTGCTGCATTTTTTATTTTTTTTCCACTGGAAATGGTGTGTTATCTTTGTCAGTTTATCATGTTTGTGCTGTCTCATTTCCAGTCTGCATACTATTGTCAGTGGGCCTGATATTTGTTCCACTAGGCTGGTGCTTCTGTATCTGGCAGTACTAGCTTTAGCCTTGTATCAGATTCTATACTGATGGAGAATTTCCACCAAACAAAAAGGAAGCAATAATTACTCATGTCCTGAAAAAGGCTGGTTTAACCTACAAGATCTATGCAACTATTGTATAATCTTTAATATTTCATTTCTAGATAAGGTTCTTGAAAATATGTTTTTTGATCAACTAATTGCATATCAGAGAGATGACAACAGCAGTGATGCATTCAATTGTGTTTTCTGGTAGAAGACCCAACACTGAGACAGCCCTAATGGGGGACTTCAATGACCTTCACATGGTTAGCGATCAATAACAATTTTCTCCTCAACATTTGATATAGTGAAAAATGCTATCCTGTTAGACAGGCTGGAACATTACTGTTCCATCCCTTTTAGTGTCTTGGATTGATTTGCCTCTTACCTGTCTAGATGTACTCAGAGAGGAGCTACAAGGGTCAATTCCCATGTGCTTTACTCTCTTAATTGTGATATTTCCCAGGGCTCAGTACTTAGCTTTTTACTGTTTACTGTAAAACTGCTTCCTCTGAGGGGATGTTATTCAGAGGAGGGATTTACATTACCATTGCTATGCTGATGGCATGCAGCTGTAACCCTCATTTCCTCTGGTTTCTGTCAGTCATGAATTAATTTGCAAGAGACTTAGAATGCATCAATAACTAGATGGTCAATAATCTGTTGAAGCTGACCACATCCAAGACGGTTGTTACAGTCATCCAAGCCAGTCTTAGAAAAAGTCTCAAGCACTGCTTTTGCTCCCAGTATTATTTACTGTTGAAACAAACTACATTTGAAGTCTAAAGTGCATTATTTGGCCATGCTCATTGACAAGTTTAATTATATTTCAACAGTTGAGATGTTTTATTTCTATTATCTTGGGAACATCTCTCTCACTCAGCATATTATTCCTCCTGCAGATCTTCCTATCATGTGCATGCCTTGCTCTGTTCCTATGTGGACTTCTGTAGCACTGTTGGGCTTCTGAGTAAAAAATGTGAACACCTGCACCTTGCACAGAACTGTATCGTAGCTATTCACTGGGATTTCCAGGTAACAAAATATTCCTCTTGTCCTGTCAGGAGTGGCCTTAGGTCAGCTGATGGTCTAGGCAAAAGGGCTCCGCAGCGCCCCCCCTACCACACTACCCGGTGCCCCCATCCTAGTCTACCTACACCAAATAAATACTGGAAAAGTGGCCTTGCTAGAGTGGTGCCCTAGGCGGCTACCTAGTTGGCCTATGCCTAAGGCTGGCTATGGGTCCTGTATGAGTTGTACTGGATTCCTGTTTAGCAACATATCATCTAGAAAGCTTTGATCTTCAGGGAGTTAACCTGTGCTGCATGGGGTTTCCCTATCTTCAACATCTGCTAGTCTGTTGGTGGTCACCTCTCGCCCTCTGTTCTGTCTTCCAATGGCTGCTGATAGTTACATTGCCCTATATGGAATATTAAGGTACTTAGGCCATAGCTTATCAGGAGTTACACCGCTGGAAGTTACCACCTGGCTAACTGACAAAATCCCTAACACTGGGTGGCTTCAAATGATAACTTAAGTCACACCTTTTAGACCTTATTTTTAGTGATTATATTCCTTAAGCTACTCTTCTAATGTTATTTACATTTTAGTCACCTTTTAACACTTCATTTATTATCTGTGTTTCAGTGTTTTGTTATCTTACATATCTGTTCAGTCTCTTATGTTTTATTGTTTTCTAGTTTTATTTTACTGTGATTAAACCATTGTTATTATATAAGCCTACCGTCCTGAACTTGAAGAAATACTGCACATTACTACAGAGGAAGTGACAAATACTGTTGTTCCAGCATTTTGAAGGTCTTTATCTCAGACACAGACACACAGACTCAGATCCACACATATATACTGACCCACAGATACATATGCACAGACACACACACACACACACACACACACACACACACACACACACACACACACACACATTCAAATTTAGTAGCAACTAAGATGGAGATTTATGCCTTTTAAGAATTTGCTATGGGGTGTCTTAAAAAATGAGAACAACTATGGGAAGAGCTGAGTTATGATGAAAGCTGATAAAAACCTCAAGAAGTAGATGTTCAATCAACTTAACGTTTAAAAAAAACCTAGGTTTCTGTTTGTAACTCAATGGCCAGAATATACAAATTTGTACATTTTCTAAAAGAAGGATTAATTATTCACAATGACTGTAGAACTAGTAAGTAAAAACCAGAAGACAACCCAGGGTGCATGTGTCGATAGGCAATTGTAAAATGGCTTTCAAGGGTATAATCAGAACACTCTTTGTATACTTTAACAGAGGAAAGAAAGCATAAATAACAAGTCTTTGTTACGACAATTAACTGAGTATAGATTTTATTATTGCTACTCCATTAAGTTATAACATACAATTAAAATAAAGCAGTAAGTTTTTGTCAAGAAGATCATAGGATCATAGGAAGTTACTAGGCTAGTAGCCCTGAGGCCCTTATAAGCCTAGCCAAGAGTTTAGCCCATGCATAGACAAGAAAGAGAAAAAGGTACAGAAACATAACCTTCCTAAGAGGCCCTTCTTAGAACAAGACACTAATATTAAGGGGGAAATGATTAGGTTGGACTATGTGAAAAGGCTGGGGACTGTAATTTACCCCAGGTGATACTTTTGTTCCTATGATTAATTTAAAAAAAATGCATAACATAAAAATGTTTCCAAAGAGTGCTCAGACAGATAAAAGAGAATTATGTATGCAGCAGCTATCCTGAATGGAAATACATCAGACATGAACTGTGTGAGACATTCAGATTGTCAAAAATGTAGGCAAACTACATTAAATAACATATTAACAAGAAATAATTGATTCAGAGTCCAGTAATTCAGACAGGCAGAACAGTTTGAGGATTTGGATCCTATTTGATACTACAGATAATACGTATGTTTCACAATGCTTTACGAATCAGAAGGCTCCATTTAAAAAAATTAATTTCTATTAGAAAATGCACGCCAAGATTTTGAAAAGCAAAATGCAACTATATTAGACAATGAGATAGTAGGTCTATAAGATATCAAAAACTATACGTAGCATAAGAACTATATTATTTTTTTAAATTAATGTTTTTCTGATCTTTTCGTATGTGTCAAATGGTACATAATAGTCTATGTTTCTGGTGTCCATGTTCATTTCAATATCCAAAAAAATATAGCTAATACTAAATAATTGGATCTCTGTATGCTGAACAGCTCATGGGAGGGATAGCAAAACCAAAGGCCATCACCAATTGCTAGGTGGAAACTTCCATTTTTTTTTCTACCTAATGACATTTTTTGAAGTTTATCATGATTGGGCACTGCTGGCTTGATGACAGTAATGTCAAAGATTGTTAGGGGTTAAGGGGGTTTAAGTCTATGAGTTTTGTTATATTTCACTGAAAACTGCTATTACGGAGCTTAAGAAAATTTTCAAAGAAATAATCAGCTTTCAGCAGGGAATATTACTTATAGGTGGGGAATGGAGCTTGACTTGCAATATCGAGAATGTCTCAAGGGGACATAGTAGGGACAATATAACAAAAAAAGGGTAGATTTCTGAAGAAATATATGAAAATATTTGGTGTGGAAGATGTGAATTCAGTAGTAGGAAGTCAGACAGAATTTACATATTATTCCCCAAGGTACAATAACTGGGCTAGACTAGATAGAAATTATATTTCACAGGAACGTGTGTATTTTATTGAAAACTTTGACACACATCCAATAACTACTTCTAATCATGCACCAATAAAACTAAGATAAAAATGTGGGGTAATGAAGTAAAATAAGACACTGGTGCTTTCCCACCTACCTGTTGAAAAGAGAGGAATTTAAGGAATGGGTAGTGGAAATTATTCTACAGTTACTAGAGAAGACACAAATATCTTCAGAAGTTGTAGTTAGTAACTGGGATAACATGGAAATGGAGTTTAAAAACAGGGTTGAAATAAAAGAGAGAAAGATATGGTTAGGAAACAGCATAAATTACACAGAGGGGCTGGCAAAGGTTAAAGTAAAGCAGAATAAAGGGAATCTCACAGAACCAGAGGAGGAGCAAATACAGAGTGCTAAAGAGAAAATAAGGGAGTATCTGGATAATATGGATGAGTCTAGAAAGACAAGCAACTATTAAGTTAAGCAACTATTTTCTTATAATAACTCCAGAGCACAAAAACTTCTAGAACAACAACTTAGGCAGCATATCATTGAAAGGGTTTCCGCCAAACTTAGAGAATCTATAACATGAAAGATAACTAGAGATCCTGTGGAGGCTTTAGAAATATTACATACATTTTATGAAAATTTGTATAAAGCAGAGAAATGTGGAACTCAAGAAAGAGTACAAATGGAAATATATTTAGAAGACTTAATTATGCCAAGGTAAGAGATAGTTGACGCTCAGCAACTAATAGTTAAGATAGGAGATGATAAGATAAAAACAGTGATGTATTATCAGTATGCCTCTTAATTGTCCAGATTTCTGCAGAATGTCCAGATTTTTGCCTCATATTTTTGTTCAGTTCCTCATAAAAGTTATTTTCTTCTGGATTTATGTAGCACATCAATAATGATTGAATTCACTAAATAATGACATACATTTGAGTTTCAGACTTCATATCCTTCAGAAAATGCAAGGTAACATACTCTAGTAACTTTCTAAGTCTATAAGAGTAATATTTAAAATTTGTTCCTATTTTGCGCCTTTGTCCCCCCATTATTTTTGGCCTTGCCAGGTTTTTTGTGCTACAAGGTTGACAGCTATGATTATCAGTCTTCAGGAAAGTCTGCAGAAACATACGATATTCCTGTGGAAGTTTGGAAATTAGGAGGGAAGAAAATGATAAAGAGCTGGAGGATTTTGTTTAACAGAATTTCAAAAGGAGGAGAAGCAACAACCTCTTGGAAGAAAACTGTTGTGGCTGTCACTAAAAGATGGCAAAAGACCCTTCAAACCCAGCTTAATATAGACCCATTTCAATTTTAAATCATGATTATAAAGTGTTTGTGTTGATACTAGCTAAAAGAATGGTAAAGGTATTGCCAAATTGATAGATATGGATCAGTGTGGTTTTGAGGAGGGGAGGCAAACATTTGACATCAATGAAACAATGATGATCTAGAGGGAAGCAGAATATAAGAAAATACCTCTGTTGTGGGTCTTGTTGCAGAGAAAGCATTTGACAGAGTAATCTGGGATTTTATGAGCAGCACATGGAAGCATTTGCATTCCCTAATGCAATAATAAGGTTAATTAGAAGGATATATGAAGGATCGGGGGCAAGAATTAAAGTCGGAGAGTTCCTCTCAGATAAGTTGTGTTTGAACAGAGGAACCAGGGTGATGTCTTCTTTTTCCCCTTCACTATTTGCTTTAAATTTAGAGCTATTGGCAAAGAAAATAAGGTACTCAGAAATATAAGGTTATAATTGGTATGGTAATCAATAAAGTTGGCTTTATTTGCATATGATATTATTTTGTACCTGATAAATCCAGAAAAGGATATCTCATTGTTGTGGAATATTTTGAGACAGTTTCAGGTCTTTTCAGGATATAAAATTAATGAAGCTATAACAAAGGCTATGGCCGTAAATTATTTTGTCCCCAGGCAAATTGGTTCAGCAATACCTATATTTATGGGGACATGATAAAATGAAGTTACTAGTAGTATGGATTAAAAAGGCTGTTGTGGCAGCTAAGGATATGTGGGAAGAGACTAAACAAAACAAATGATATAAAAATTGAGAAACTGGAAACTCTAATTTATGGATACGTATAGTAAGATACAAGCAGTGAAAATGTTTTTAGCCCCTTTAGTCTTATATACTGGACAGGCATACTTTTATCAACCTTAGCAGATGTTGTGGACAATGATTAGTAAAGAATTTAAAGAATTTATCTGGGAGGGAAAGAAGGCAAGAGTTAAATGGGGTAAGTTAATCTTTCCAAAAGACTTAGGTGGCTTAGGTTTACCTGATATGAAGGAATATATGAACATATGAGGGACGTAAATAAGAAGAATGAGCATAATGCATTATACAGGCATAAGTTAGAATGTCATCAAGTGGAATTTAAGTTTTGGGTGCTGGAAGAATTAATACCCAATGAGAGGGGAGGTGATTGGGAAATGAAATTAGAGTTTCATGAGTTCATTTGGCAACTTAGACTGGATGCTGTCCACCATTCTGGCCTCAATGACCATTTATCCATTACCCCAGTTCTCAAATTGAAAGCAGCAGACCCAAAAAGGGTAGAGATAATTCATTGAGTTATTATATTATTATTTTATTTAATATTTGTATGTATGTTTTACTGGTATTATACATATTTTAAATGCACATATATGTATGTATTATTAATATGTTTTAATTATTCTCAACATAGGGTTTACTGTTGCAATCTATGCATATTTATACGTAGTATTTTAAGTTGTGTATATATACTAAATTATAGGGAACCTGAGTTTTAAAAATTGATGACTAGTCAATTAACTTGTCATATAAACAACCAATGAACTGTGTTTCTTAAGAGGGAGAGATATATTTAAATGATTTTAAGCTCTTTTTGTATTGATTCTGATGAAGTCTCTGGCTATGAGATGAAAGCGCTTAATCCTTGAACTGTATCATATTCAGTGAATAAACTTCGAAGCGAATTGCTGTGGACTGAATTTCCTAACTTGTGATTGCAGTGGGGACAGCCTCTATTGGAAGACAGCCTAGTTTTGTTAAAGTGGTGAACTGTTTCTCTTTTTTGACATATGTATGGCTCTCAAGTAGGCAACCAAGGCCAGAAACTTTAAGATCTTTGCTTGGAAGTGTTTGCATCAAAGAATTTTTCCTCAAGTAAATAGTAAACGTTGCAGGTATGATGGAGAAGAAAGAGGTAACTGGGAATATTTGTTCTGAGAGTATAATGAGTTGGCAGATTTCAAAAACTCCGTATTGAGTACTCTATCAGAAATATTGGGTGACAAAATGGCCATACATAAATAAATAGTTCTTCTGAGCTGGGATACAGGATCTGAATCACCTAGACATTGTAAGGCCTTATCAAGTTTAATTCTGTTGGCTGCTAACAATGAATTACTAGAAAATGGAAATCAAGGTCTACATCAACTGTATTTGAGGAATTGAATATTATAAAAGAGATAAAAGAAATGGAAGATGGATCTTTAGAAAAGGGAAGGAGCAAACTACATAGAAGTAAATGGAAATTGTGGGAGCAATACATGCATAATAATGTTCAGGAAGAGGAGTGTGATTTAAGGGAAGGCAAGAATTCAGCATTTTTTGTAATGCTAGACTGATCATAGTAGCAAAGAAAATATATGTGCTGTATATTATATTTACACGGATAAATGTTTAAATGTTTTTTTTTCTGTTAATAGGTGTTTCAAAAAGACTGTGAGCCCTCATTTGTCCTCGAACAAGTCACTTAACATTCTACACAGTGTTTGGGAGCAATTGAGAAGTTGGGCAAGGCTTGTCAGTGGTTCCCTGCACTGTAAACCTAGTAACTACCTATGATACACAGTAAACAGGAGTTCCCTTGAAATTCAACACTTATTTAAGGGGGTAGGTTGGTATAATATTTAAAGCCTTTACCTTACAAATACATGGTACAGGGTTTGATTCTGACCTCAGGGTTATTGGCTAAGCTTGTAAGAAACTGCAGACTGAGAACCTACTATGAACCTATGAATTAACATGTTGTTGCATCTGTACTCCCACCAACTAAAACTAGACTTTTTTTTGCATTTATAGGACCCTCTCCTTCCCTTTGAAATGTGAGATCTTCACACACTGCCTGCTAAATTCAGCCCATCAGCAGTTCCATCTCCTTCCAGGTCACTTACTTAACCTATTCCATGACAGGATTTGCATTGTCATTCACAGCACAAGAATGGAAAATGCTTATCTAAGAAGACCACCACTCTAAATTGGGGGAGCTGGTAACAGTCCTTTCCTCTGAGTTATATAATCTCAGAAATAGTATAAGTGGGGTACACAGGAAGGAAAAATGCATGTAAGGTGTGTAAGTAGTGAAGGCTTTGCCTTGCAGAATATAGTCAGCAAAATACGTTTGTCATTGACTGGTGATGCAACAGGTTCACAAAATTGGACCTCACTCCTCACACATTAGTGATGTGAGCATGTGTGATGACGTGAGGTAGTGCCAGCTGTGCCAGGGAGAGTAGGCCAGTGCATGTGTACCATATGCCAGCATAGATAGCTGGAGTTTTGTAAAGAATTATATGTCATTTGAATATCAAACTGATATGGACATATGCTTGTGTAAAAAATGTATCTACAGTGGGTCCTGCTGGACAGAAAATAAATATACATGTATGTCAGACTGTATTGTTGCAACTGATGAAATGTACATATTTTAACAGAGGATACTGGAAGGGAAGGGGTTAAGCTAACCTTAGGAAAAATAGCCTGAAATTAAATGACTTAGGATTAAGCCATAAAGATTTTATCTCACAAGTCTGAATGCAGCCAGAAACACAATGTCTATGAAAGGCCTGGACTGGGGTCCTGCTCTATTGTCCTTAGTGGCAAACTAATTGCTACCCTGGGGTGCCACAGAATGGCTTGCTAGTCTCAGTAGAAAGGGTGGAAGTGTTGGAATTGTTTTCTAATTTCCAGATTCTGTAATACACCTTAGATAAAGTTCTATGTGTGTACTGTGACACATCAGTGCCAGATCCTGGCTCAATTTCTAGTGAGGGGTAGTGTGGGAACCACAGAGTAGGGTGACTAGATGCTATGTCATTCTGTAGCTAGCACTAAAATGGTATTGGAATACTAGAGAGAGAGATGTGAGGTGTGCACTTTGTTTTTGTGACTTGACAAAGATACTCATCCACTTTCATTTTGCCTTGCTTAAGTAACTAGGGAACAAGTAAATCTTCAGTCAGATAAGAAAATATAGTGAGATTAGCTAAATGTAGTTTTTTTTTCTGTATCTGTCTGAGTTTTTCCATCTGTGTTGTTTTTTCTTTATATTTCCTGTGATTGAAACTCTAGTGTTTTTTGTACATAGATATTCATAGGTTCATAGGTAGGTACTGGGCTATCTGCCCGAAGGCATTTATAAGCCTAGCCAGAATGTGTTGGCTTTCACTGCCCCCTTAGATTAGTTCCCTGTGCCTCTGTCCAGCAGAGCCACTGAAGTGATCCCCGGCGTAAACTTTCTGTTTCCCATCCACTCGTCAAGGTTTCTCTTGAAGACTGTTAGCGACGAGCTCTGCCTAATGTAGATTTGAACCTTGTTCCAAAGAATGGGAAGCCTCTGGGGCAGGAATCTATCCCTCCAACACGTCCTATTTATTGTTGTGGTGAGGTTTAGATCCCTAGAGCATGTGGCTCCAGGGGATAAGGTTTTCTTTAGGTGGAGCATGCCCATCAATTCTGGGTTGGACATGGCCTTGTATGCCAGGCAGAGATCACCTCTGAGTAGGCGATATGCAACCGAGTACAGCTGGAGTTTCTTCAGTCGAGCTGCATAGGGCATCTGTTTGAGGTCAGTGATCCTCTTGGTGAGGTACGTCTGTGGTCTTTTCAGCTGTTGCAGGTGTCTTGTAAGGTACATCCCAAATGGAGCATTGTGCTCGATGATGGGTCTGATGAGTGATGAGTAGAGGGGCACAATGACCTCTTTTGATCTGGATGTGAATCCTTTTGTGATTAAGTGGGCCACATAAAAGATTTTCTAACCACTTTGGCAATGTGATTATCAAAGGAGAGATTACTATCTACTTGGCTCCCCAGATCCCTTATTACATTTTCCATATTTAGGGGACTACCACCTATGTGGTAGTTTGTGGGTACTTTGTTTTTTCCAAATGGGATGACTATGCACTTTTTGGCATTTAGCTTGAGGCCATGATTTTGATACCAGGTATCCGTCTCAGTGAGATCCTTTTGGAGGATGTCTGTGTCAGCTGGAGAGTCAATTATAGCCCCTAGTTTGCAGTCATCTGCGAACTTGGTCAACCATAGTCCTCCTGTGCTTGCCTGTACCTCTGAGAAGTATATGCTGAACAGGATGGGTCCTAGGACTGAACCCTGGGGAATGCCACTTGTAACCGGTTTAGAGTCGGACCTAGCTCCTGCAACTCTCGCTATGTGGGTTCTATCCATGAGCCAATTGGCAACCCATCTTGTGATGTAAGGGTTTATGTTCAGGCTGGTGAACTTGTCTTTAATGCCAGAATGGGTAATGGTGTCGAAGGCCTTTGCGAGGTCTAGGTAGGCTGTGTGTACCAGCTTTCCGTCGTCTATAGCCTTGGTAACTATCTCAAAGAAGTCTACCAGGTTTAGAAGGCATCATCTGCCCTTAACAAAACTGAACTGGGTAGGGTCCAGTGTTTGGAGGTTCCCAATGTCTCTGTTAATGAGTTCCGTGATGATGCGCTCCATAGCCTTGAAGACCAAGATAGTCAGGCTTATACGGTGATAGTTCTTAGGGTCTGTTGTGGCTCCACCTTTGTGGAGTGGAATAACCATTGTTGTGCTCCACTCTATGGGTATGTAGCCTGTGGAGAGGCTGAGTTTGAACAGTGTGTTTAGGTGAGGGGTTAATTCATCTATGAGCTCGTGTAGGATGCAGCCTGGGACACCGTCCGGTCCCATTGATGCTGTGATTTGGCTTTGGAGAGGGCTGTTTTAACCTGAGTGTCTGTGATTTCAGGGACTCTACATTCTTCTGGTATGGTTATAGGCCCTTTTGGTGGTGAGCAGGGGGTTAAGTTTGCACTGAACCTGTCTGCCAGGATGTTGCCGATATCGGTTGGTTCAGTGTATTTTGTGCCATTCTGCACTAACTCTGAGCAGATCTGAGCATTGCCACTTAGATTCTTGCCATAGATAAAGAATGCCTTGTGGTTATCTTTGGAGTCCTTGGCAATTTTTCTTTCGAAGCTCACCTTGGATGATTTTATGAGGGATCATAGTTTCTTGCTGATACTAATCAGGGATATCTTCCCTTCTTGGGATTTTACTCTTTTCTGTACTAGTTTCCTCCTTCTATTGTATAGCTTGTTTATGGCAGAGGTCCAACAGACTGATTTCCTTTTCCTGGAGGAGTGAATCTTGGTTTTGCTTGGGATAGCATGATTCATGCATTTTTGTAGGTGCCCATAGAATGCATTAGTAAAGAATTTTGCAGCTTGGGCAGCGTTATCCTTTAGCATGGGGGCTTTGAAACTTTCCACCTCAGTCTTAAGTAACATGAAGTTTGTCTTTGAAAAGTTTTTTATGGTGGTTTCCTTGTCCAAGAGTGGAGGCCAAATGTGGATATCCAAAGTGATTTGTTTATGGTCAGATCTAACCAGCGAGGGATTGACCTACAGTGTGGAACACCGGTCGCCCATGTTGGTGATAACCAGGTCCAATATGTTGTCATCTCTGGTGGGAGTGTTGACTCGTTGATCCAGGGCATTTGAGTTTATAAATTCTAGGAAATGTTGGGCAAGGGAGTTAGTACTTGAGTAGTTCTCCCAGTTAATGTTTGGGTAATTGAAATCACCCAGTATTAGGGTGTTTGGTAGGACCTTTATGTTTCCCAGTGTTTCCAGAAATACGGAATGGGGGTTCTGGGATATGGTGGATGATCTGTAGCAAGCAGCAATTTGAATTACAGTTTTTCCCATTGTTAGTTGCACGTGGAAGATCTCTGAAGCATCATGCTGTGCCACTAACCTGGAGGTGTGAGTATCCTTGATGAATATGGATACGCCCCCACCTTTTGTATTTCGGTCCGGCTTTTGTGGCCGAAATGTATGGTATGAGTTGTAGCCTGGTAGTGTTGGGATGCTCTCTGGAGCCTTAAACCAGGTTTTTGTTACTGCACATTTATCGATTTTCTCCATACTGAGGAGTGCCTCGAGTGCGTGCATTTTGAGGTTTAGACTTCTGGCATTAAGTAGCATTACCCTCAGTTTTTTGTTACTTGTGCTATTTACGGTGGTGGGTTTGTCTTTTGAGCCTTGCCTAAAAAAGGCACTATGGAGGTGGCAAGAGCCTTGGCCAGTATTTGAAAGCATAAGGGTGACAGGTGCAAGCCGTCTCTAGCGAAGCAGCATGGCTTATTGAATACGTCATCCCAGGCAGACAGACACTGGATCCCCTTTGAATGATACCAGAAACTTAGCCAATTGTTGAAATTGATAATTTTTTCTTTATACTGTGATATCATTCTTGGTGAGGGCAGGATGCTACCCAGGGTCAGGGTCATACCGGCCTGGGCTATGTGATCAGAGAGCTCTTCCATGTCTCTTTTCATGTAGTCCAGGGAGGTATGGCTCAGGTCATGCACACCAACATGGACAATGACACAGTCGTATTTGTACTTGTTCTGGAGTGACCTGAGTGCTTGTGTTATGTGGCGGATCCCGGCAGCTCGCAGGCAGCTAACAGTAACCTTCTCCTTATTCAGCCTAGTGAGTGGGACATCAGTGTGCCTGACTATAGAGTCATCTATTACTAGTATGTTGGGTATGTTATTTTGCCTTAAGGGCTGTGATTCCGTAGCACACTGGTTTTGTGAAATATGTGTTTCATGGTTTGTGTTGGGGGGTGGAGGTTGCTTGGATGTCTGCTTTGGAGGTCTCTGTTGCTTTTGCAGATTTTTATTTAGAGCCTCTCAGTATGTTTTTGTGTATTTATATGTGTTTTTTGCTGGTTCTGGTTTAATGGGTCTATGTGAGACTGGTGGTGTGATGCAAGTATTTCCCTTCTCCTCCTGACTGTCTGATCCAGTCACGGGTTGAGAGAGCTTAGCCTCCAGTTTGGCTGTATAATTGCATCTCTCGCATGTATTCGTGTTTGGTGGTAGGAGGAGAGGGTTGTCTGTGTACATGAGGCAGTTGTAACATTGCCTCAAAATGCCCAGATTCACCAGTTGGACTGGAGAGTACACCTGAAACTGCCTTTTGGACATGCCTGGATAGGTACAGTGAACTGTTTTACTGAATAGCTGGTAAGGTTGAATAGAGAGCCTTGTCTTTCTATACAGTATATGGGGTTTGGTGCTAGGGTTTATAAGTGCTTGCTATGACTTCTGAGCAAGTGTTGGGCTGAAAAATGAATGGCTTGAGTGCTTAACTTGAAAGTTTGTCTAGTTCCGAGGGAAAAATTGAAGAGGAGACTTTGTGGAGCTGGAATAGTTATTCCCTAGCTAACTGGTACTGCCCGGCACACAAAACAGGGCAAATGCATTTTTTATAGTAGAGAAATGAAAGAGATAGAAATTAGCCCAAAATGGCCAATAAGTTACTAATTTCTGGGCTGAAACCACTCCTCTAGGGACAGATAGGCTGCTCAGAGCTCCCCTCTCTCACGGGTGAACAAAGAAACTTCCTTCTATCCAAGTAAGGTATGGGAAAACACAGAGATTTGTAACACAAGCCTTGAATTCAGAACTAACCTGAAAACTGGAGTATACTAGCTTATAAAGGGGAAAACAAGTATATATTTTTTTTTGTTTTTTTTTTTTGTTTTGTTTTTTCAGAAAATAAAGCAGATACAATCAAAAAACACTTTAAATGTACAGAAAAGGATACTTATTGCTATATATCTCAGATCAGAGTTGTAGTCAATGCCCCTAGTAACAAAGTAGGAAGAAACACAAATACAGTAAAAGCAGATGAATAAAGTGCAATATATATATATATATGTATATATATATATATATATATATATATATATATATATATATATATATATATATATATATATATATATATATATATATATATATATATATATATATACACAATAGAAAATGAACAAACAAGTTACCCAATAAACCAGAAAAAAAACTCAAAACTGAGCCCTGTTCCAACAGTCTTCAATCAGACAAGTTCTAACTGCATACTCCTGCTACTAGGGTGCCCAAGTTATACAAACAAAGCTAGATTCAGCAGGCCTGAATCTGTTATATGCTACAGCAACAAAGCGCACCAACTTCAGAAAGAAACAGTTCAAATAAGCAGGCACAGTAAGCCTGTGACCAGAAATTCCCAGCTCAGAAGGGCAGAATCCAGCCTCTCCTCCCACATGAGTGCAGACCACAAACCTTTTTAATGTAGAATAACTGGCCTGAAGCTCAAGTGCTTAAACCAGAACTAATACATTTTTAGAATAAGAGACACTGAGCCTTCAATCAGCAATTTCCAGCTTAGAAGGATGTAAGCCACCTGTCCTGCCACAACAGTGCAGACCACAAACCTTAATGTAAAACAACCTGTATGAAGCCCAAGTGCTTAAACCAAAAGACTTAGAATAACAGTTACAATTTAATCAGGCTACTACCAAGCAGTAATAAATGCAGCAGAATAAATAAAATTTAGTACTTTTAAGAAAAGGCAAAGGCAAAATAAAGGAGGAAGATACACAAATACAGTAAAAGCAGATGAATAAAGTGCAATTTTTTTTTTCTTAGTAAAGTGCAAGGAGAGAGGAAGGAAGAACCTAAGTGGGTCGGCCTTCCCATATCTTCTCTCTGTATTAAGTAGAGTGAACACTAGACTCAGAATATGATCTCACTGTACTCGGTTAAGTGAGCAAATGAGATGGACTCAGGAGGAGTGTTCAAATACAGATTTACAGGAGGGGCGGGCAATTCCAGAGCCACCAACACTAACACCAAAACAAGAATAGGGAGGGTGGGCAGTTTTTGTGTTTTCATTTATTTATTATTAAATCTATCTAAAACCTTCATTGTGGCTAGTGTTTTAGAAAATATTTGACCTCTGAAAGTACTTTAATTTATTTAGTAGCACTGTGGCTCCACATTCCTGAAAGTCTTGCTGCTTGGTTAACACTACCATTTGTATAAGTATTAATTTTAATAAGTGTAATTGGGTACCCTTGTAAGAGTCTTAAAGTAGCTGACTTTGGGTGTTCTAATGACAGTGAGTCTACCTTATATTCTTTTGGAGGTGTCAGAGTGGGAAGCTGTGCCAGCCTTTCCCAGGTGTGTGTGTGTGTGTGTGTGTGTGTGTGTGTGTGTGTGTGTGTGTGTGTGTGTGTGTGTGTGTGTGTGTGTGTGTGTGTGTGTGTGTATGTGTGTGTGAGAGTGAAAATACAAATCTCAAAAAGAGAGTATGTGTGACAGTTACTTTGAACAAATACACTGAGAACACTGATGTCAAAGAGTGAGTCGTGGAGTACTTAGTTTGGAACACCTGGCTAAGGATTTAGCTCTGTAGTGGTTAATGGGTGGTCTTATTTGTGGCCTAGAGATAAAGCACAGTCCCAGGACTAGAGTGTGCATTCTCTGTGTGCTCTTAAAGGAAATTGTACTTGATCCAGAAGGTTGCATCTGAAAATGCTGTGTATGTGTCTATTTTTCCTCAGTGAACATTCCCCACAAGTGTCAATGGTGAGGATTGAGGCTCCTTGATCACTATCCCAGGGGAGGGACATCACAACATGAATACTAATTCCACTGTGCATGAATGTATAAAATCAGTATCTGAATAGGCTATGTAAAAAATTTATAGAAGTGGAGGAAAATATAATGTGGTTAAGAATCCCTGAAACAAAGGCAAGCATCACAACTGTTTATGAGTGTAAAATGTAAAATAAAGTCTAAACAGGATTAGCAGAAAAAGCTACAGAAATAGTAATGGAAGATCCAAAGATATCCGCTATGTATATTAAGAAAAAGAAAGTGAAAAATATTAGAATTATGTAGCCAGAACAGAAAAACATGTGGCTAAAAGACCAAACAGGACAAAAAGAAGACAATGGTGATACATATCCAGGGCAATGTCAAGACAGGGAATAACAACATACTAACTACAGAAGGAGAAGGGAAAACAAACTTGCACTCTGCCTTAATGATAAAAAACATCTAGTTTCTTCCTGTATGAAGCAATAAGTAGTTTGTGTGGTAAGTCTCAAACCCACAGCTACATATAACGCAGTGGTGGTGGCCTATGTGGTGCAAATTTCTAAAATGAATAAACCATGCTTGAGGTTCTCTTCATCTCCTTTGATACATGAAGCAGGCCCCCTGCAGTGGTGTTTTAGCTGTTTCAGTTTTATATGGCTTTATTTTAAAAACAAATGTGCTGATTGCTTTCCTGGACGTTCAATCAAATTATACTTGGTTGCTTATCGCCATGACCATTTTATTTTGCAGTGTGGATAAAATAACACTGCAAAATATATTTTTTGTGTCTTTTCGGCTTTTCCCGGTTAGGGGTCGCCACAGCAGAACTCAAGTCCTCTAATGATTGACAGTAGATTTTTACATGCCGAGTTGCCAGCCCTGATGCTCAACCTTCAAAGAAGGTATGCCCATTCACGCATGTCTCCAGACAGAAGACGCTCTAGCTGAGAATCGAACGGGACAACATCTTACTGTCAGTCGACAGCACTACCGTAGCACCACCACCACAGTATAACACTGCAAAATATATAGTGTGGATAAATCAATAATGTATGGAAAACTAAATGGATTTTAAACAGAGGTTTCTTCAGAGGTAATTTTCTTACTGTTATTTGTTGACTTTGTCAATGGAAAGCTATTAAAAATTAGGAATTTCCAAATTCTGACTTTTCAAAAAAAAAAAACTTGAATGAGAAAGAAAATGAATGTGCTTTAAAGAGGCTGGATAGTTAATTTGGTTTGTAACATATTTAATTGTCAATACAAGTCATATTTCACATTGATTAATACCTTTTGCCTCATAATAAATTGAAAAATATTTCACTATTCCAAGCAGTACTTTGCTTACATCCTTCAATTTGCTCTTTTTAATAATAGTATCACCGGCACTGTTTTTGTTTGCCTGAACTATTTTATACTTTGAGATGCTTCATATATTTCTCTGCTTACTTGGATGTATGTTTTTGTCTATTTTGTTTTGCAAACTATATAAATTCTGCATATTTCTTTGTGTTGTTTAGCCACCTAGCCTAGAATGTTGCTGAAAATGGTCTTATAAGAGCCCACCAACCCAGAAAACATACTTTAAATAAATAAATAAATAAATGTTTCTAAGACTGCAATTAACTGTTAAAATGCCTTCCTTAAAGTCTACAAGGCACATCCCTATGTCAGTTCTATGACACTGTGGAATGCACTTTTTAGGAAGCAATTTGGTTATAGCCAATAGGACATATGTAATAATTGCTGGATATTAACAGATTAATGAGAATGTGTTCACAAGCCCAAATGCCAAACTTATTTCCTATCTTCCTTCGTGAATCTTGACTGCCATAACCCCATGTTGATATTTTCTGCTTGTTACATATAGTAACATTTTTTTAAGAAAGTTACTGATCTCCTTCTAACTGTAAGGCAGAGCCCATTCCCTAATTTTAGAAAAGGACCATGGGTTTCCATCCAAAAAGTTCTTATCAGCTCCTGAGTCAGTGATTTAAAGCCATTTACTCCCGATATTTGCAAGTAAGTGGTTCCTAAATTATAGAAATAAGGACTTTCCCTTACCCAATGTTCCGTCAACCTAGAGTTTGCATATATGGAGATCTGAGGGGGGCAACCCCTAAGTGAATGGTGCAGGAGGGCTTGAGCCCCTGAACAGTCACTTTTAAGAGTGCTTTTATTTTAGTTCTTTTGAGTACTATATTACTTGATGAGTTTGCTTAGTCAAGTTAGGAGCTGATAAATTATGTGCTGACTTAAAGCCATGGCCTCTTAGAAGACATTGTGTAATGCATATCTTTCTTATATTTTTCTTGATGTTGTTCTTCTTTCGGCTTTTCCCAGTTAGGGGTCGCCACAACAGAACTCCGATCCGCTAATGATTGGCAGTAGATTTTTTGTATGGTGCCGAGGTGCCAGCCCAATGCCCAACCTTCAAGGAAGGCACACCCATTCACGCATATCTTTCGAATGCCACTCGACTGCGGGGAGGACATGCAGAAGGTGCTCTAGCCGAGAATCAAACGGGAAAACCTCTTGCTGTGAGGCAACAATGCTGCCGCTGCACCACCATGGATATTTATTTATTTTATTATGTTCTTTGATGCAGTGTTAGCTACTATGCTGGCACACTACAAGGATGGACAGTAATATATAAGAACAATTTATAAAGCATTTCTGAATAGTTCAAGCTTTCCATCTCTGAGTTTTCCGGTAAGGAATTTTTGTACCCTTTCAAGTTATTTCAAATGGCTTGTTGAAAAGCACAGTGTTGTGATCAATAATGGATCTGATCATTGACATAGAAATTGATACAGTGATACAGTGATTTTTCTGAATTATCTAGATGTACCAGTTTTAATTAGATGTACTGCAGAATATCATTTTCTGACTCTGGAAGCTTAAATTGTCTGTCATTGCCCTACATATTTAATGAAGGTTTCATTTTTATGATTTGACCTTTTATTTTTTATTATTATACTTTTATCCTTTTTGCTGTCTCGTGACACCTGAAGCAGGTATGCATTTTTATAGACTAAAAGAACAAAGACATTTCCAAAGGTATTAGTATCCTTCTTATGGCTTCTATGTGTGCATTACTGGTAACTGATATTCAGGCAGATATAAGAGATTAAAACAGTCCCAAAAACATTGCAAGGTATATGAGTATAGCAATGCAGCAAAATTAAGAGTAGACTAAATAATTATCTACCTGATATTTCAGGTTAAGACATTCTGTCATTAGTCTGATTTAATTAAATTGAGTAAAGTGTCAGAATGTTAGATGCAGTATATTTTTCCATTTAATTGCCCTCAACTATTAGATATATAAAGGTTAGAAGTTTATGGACAAACAAGGGCATTTTACCTGGTTCTTGGCAGTGCAGAGGGTGGTGCCAATTCGAAAATCATAGCTGTACAATTATGCAAATTTCACAGCTAGACATGGAATGCATTCAAATGAATGCATAAACAGATGTAAATGATAATGGACAGATAAATGAGTGCATAACAACATGCAAATGAACAAAATATAAAAGGGAGTGATTCACAGATCTCGCTGCAAAGGTTAGATAGCATATTTATATGCAGCAATATAAGGGTAAAGCACACAAAAAATATCAGAGCAGCAGTTTGCAGACATGTTTGGAATTGCAGCAGTATGTACTAACTAGAATGATCTTGTCCAAGCCACCAGCTGTGTTGCTCAGGTTGCACATTGTCACAGACCTAGTGCGCAATGTCACAAGTGGCTACCATGCCCTCAGTGATGACCCAATAATGGATCACTTTCAAATAAATCAGGATATCACATGGAGCTTGTTGACATCATTTATCCAAATGCTCAAGCCCAGGGAATGAGTGATATTCCAGTACTGTAACTCTTACTGTCCTACCTACATGGACCTTTCAGTGACCGACTGGGGTCACACCATGTACTTTTCAGGCTTTTGCCTCACAAATTCTCAAAATATTTCTCAGTGTTATGTCACTACATATTAATAAACACATACAGCTCACAAAGAATGAGGAGCAGAGACAGGGAGATAGCAATATTCATGGCTTCTACAACATGACCCACTTCACTGAGGTGCTGATTGCCATAGACTGCATCAAGAAGGTATAAAGGCTTCCACTGGCATATTGTTCCAGAGATACATCAGGAGGAAAGGCTACATTCCATCAACTGCCAGAAAGTCTGTGATGTACATGGGATCATCACAGCATGTGTTTGTGGCATCCTGGTAGTTCTCAAACTTTGTAGTGCACGGGGGACCATCACCAGCATGTCTTTGTGGCATCCAGGTAAGTCACATGACTCTCACATTGGCAAATGTCATTCCTGCATGCTTGTTTAAGCATGGTGATTTGCCACAGGGTCATCTTGTCAATAAGTGCTAGCACAGTACGTAGAATAAATGCTGAGACATACTAACACACTATTAATGTAGTCAAATGTTCCCCAGAAAATGTTTTTTTCAGATGATGCTGGCAACACCCTTGAACCCTGGTCATGCTTGGCATGGAACATCATAGGGTGTTTGCTAGAGTTACTGAAGGCAATGTTTCATTGTCTAGGTACATCTGTACATCTGTACATTCTCTCTTGTTGATATTCAGGCAGACATAAGAGATTAAAACAGTCCCAAAAACATTACAAGGTACATAAGTATAGCAATGCGCCTGCTACATGCAGCACAATGTTTTTAGTCAGTGCTGTGCTCCACAGTATGACATTATGGAGGCAGAATCAACATTGTGACTATCTGGTTACATTACACTACACAGCACTAGGAGTAGCAGAAATAAATGAGGCCAGTGATGGTCATCATCAGCTTGATGAGGCACTGTCACTTGAGAGTCCTTTGGCAGTGAGAGATGAAGGAAGTGGCAGCTTTGACAAGGTGGTCAAGTGTGTTTCTAAACCTTGGGTCATGACATGTATGGGATAAAACAGCTCCAACAAGATACAGAAAAAATATAAACATTAATTAGTACAGAAGCAGAAACAGTGTTACAGATAGTAAATATAGTAACATATACAGAATATATACATAAAAGCAGGAACCTAGTTTGTTTGATTACAGCAATATATACAGAAAATATACATTAAAGCAGAATTCAATGAATTCAATTAGACTGGTATAAACAGAGATCAGTATTATTGTACCAGAATCAACAAGTGAAGATAAAAATAAATATGGAGAAAATATCATCAGTCACTAGTAGACATAGTAACACAAGACAGACAACACACACTGAATAGGGTAACAGGATGGAAGGTATGGTTATATGTCATCAGATACAAGAGTGGGATCAGAGGACACAACAACAGAAGACTGGCAACAGGAAACAGGTGTGGGATGCATGCCACTTGGACAGGTAACAGGGAGGGGGATTGGAAGGATAAGTGGAGTCAGCAATCATGCCCTTCTATGACATGGATAGGGAACTACTAAGTGCACATTATCTAGTGTTACTTTGCTGCTGACAAGGAGCAGCTCCTAGGATTCCTGGGGTTTGCATGATATTCTACTTTGTGACTTTGATCCATTGAACATGTGGTGGTGAAACTGTGCAGGGCTCCAGACTACAGCAGACAGGGATGGTGAGTTACTACATGACCTGGACCAAGATGAGGCTAGCTGGTGAGAGGTTCAATTCTGAATGTACATAGCTGTTACTGTCTGTTGTGAGGGATGGAAGGGTCTTCTGGCAGCCCCAGACATGGGTACTGAACTTGCCCATTGCAATGGCTCAGATACATGGCAGCCTCAGGTGTATTTATTTATTTTATTTTATTTTACATTTGATGATCGGGAAGGTCCAACTGGACGCAGTTCCATTTTCAGCGGAGGCCCGGGGAGAAAAGCTCCACATAAAAAAAACAAACAAACAAAAGTGACAATACATTTACATACTATTACACATATAGGAACATATTTAACTGTTTTACATTGGCGAATAGAACAAATATCTTCAGAATAAACCCTATAGCTATTCTCTCTCCACTCTCCAAAATACTAGAGAGATGCATACATTCTCAGGTCTCAGACTACCTCCTTACTAACAACCTCCTTTCCAATACTCAGCATGGTTTCCGAACAAACCATAGCACCACCACTGCCTTACTCTCCTTTACTAACACTATCATTCAACATAAAAACAATGGCTATCTCTCCTCTGCTACTTTCCTAGACCTATCTAAAGCATTTGCCATGGTCCCACACAAACAACTTATCTCTGTCCTCAATAACCTATCCTTCTCTCAATCAGTCACCAACTGGTTTCAGAGTTACCTGTCTGACCGCCAAGAATCCATTGTATGGCAGAATGACATATCTCCCCAATGACCTGTCTCCATAGGGGTTCCCCAAGGATCCATCCTTGGACTCCTACTCTTCTCTGTTTTCACCAATAATCTAGCCTCTGCCACCAAACATGGTCCATTCATACAATACGTAGATGACTCAACCATCATCTGCTCAGCTCAGTCCCTACCCAAACTGCAAAAAGTCACACAGGAAGCCTTTTCCTCTGTTGAAACTTGGTTATCCGATGCCCAATTAATACTCAACCCAAACAAAACTAAACTACTCATCTTCCAACCCAGTAAACATACTCAAAACCACTCTAACTTTAACATCACAGCAAAAGACAACACCACTATATACCCAACTGAACACACCAAATTGCTAGGAGTGGAAATAGACAATAAACTAAAATTTGACATTCATATATCCATGACCATAAAAAAAGTCCACAAAAAACTAGGAGCATTATACAGAAATAAGCAACTTCTCACCAAAGCAGCAAAGATTTCAATAGCAAATTCCCACCTTATCTCCACCCTACTTTATGCCTCTCCAATATATACCAACCTAAGACAATGCGATCTAAACAAGCTAGAGATCTGCTACAACAAAATCGCCAAATTCACCACAGGGGCATCCTACCGTAGTCACCATTGTCTCTCACTTGCTGAACTGAGCTGGCTTGAACTCCCTCACCACCTTCAATGGTATCAACTATCACTCGCCCACAAACTAGAAACCCATCCACTAAATGTCCCATCACTCCAGAATCTACTCCAACCCTATCGCACCACCAGACCACTAAGATCCAGCAACAAAAATCACTTGCATATCACTAAAGCCAATAACTCTGCTGGTGAAGCACTATTCTCTTGTGCCATAGCCAAATTATGGAACACCCTCCCATCCACAATTACCTCCGTACCATCATGCACCCACTTCAAAACTTTACTAAAAGCACACCTAAAAACATGCTGGCTATGCCCTTGCAATTCCCACTCTAATATCACCCACCCCATCCAACCACTACCTTTCTTTCCACCCCACTAACTACCTTGATTACAGCAAGCTCAGATGTTCATAAGCCTAGTACTTATTACACAGCAGGAACTTCTTATTGTAACATTTGTTAATGTCTGTTATGTACTTCGCAGATAAAGATTCTAGTTGTCTACTGATGTACTATGTTCTTTATCTGTAAATATGTTTGTAATTAATTGCTATGTTAAATTGTTAATCGCTATGTAATCCAATGTAACTACTGTCTGTTTATTTTAACTGTGGAGCTGTTCTCCCTGGGCCTCTGCTGAAAATGGACCTACGTCCAGTCTGACACTCCCGGTCAACAAATGTAAATAAAAATAAAATAAAAATAAAATAAATAAACATTCCCCATGATTCATGAAGCTTTCTCCAGGCGCAGGCATTGCATAGGCGGAATAACGCCAAATATGGCCGTCGAGGAATTCAGGTACGATCCAATTCCATGTGCACTACCAGCGTACGCCAGAACTGCGCAGCCCTCGGCATAGGTATGCTAATCACCCCATGCACAGTGTCGCACCATGCAAATGAAGGCATATAGCAATTCATGAAGTGGTGCAGGCGTAGCGTAAGCCCACGGAAATGTAAACCAAAAAACACGGTTTACATTTTCCCAAACAGAACATCGAAGCTATGGAAGCAGACCAGCCTCATGTATTACAAAGTTAACATATGCCAATGGCTAAATACACAGCCAATGGCATAAGAAAAGATGCACAACACCTAAAAACAACATTTAATGTCATGTCCACAGTAACGCATAATACAACCGCAGGGCATGTGTGTGCAAACAGGAACACAAAGAAAATATATACAAATGTCATAAAATCGCAATGTAATACAAATCAGGATTTCACCATAATATGCAATCGTAGGCATGGTACACCACAACCAAGGTGCAAGGGTTGCTAAGGGCCTGCGACAGTGTTTGGCGTGGTAACTATGAATTAGTAGTCAATGCCATGCAAATGAGGCAGGTAATACTGAATCACAAACGTCCCGCCGGATGAAGGATGTACCATACGGCACAGCGCTATAACACCGAGCAGTGGCTCAGAGGAGATACATGATATCAGCAGAGGGATGTGCCACTGTAGCAGTAAGCACATTGGAGCAATTCAAATCTGGCCTGGCCATTGCTAAGCAAAGCTGCAGGACAGGGGTGGGGAGGAAGGTGTAGAATCGTTTAGCTGAGAGCACATATGGTGCCCGAAAGCGCATGTGTATGGGGATGAAAACGTGCCCAAAACCCGGTAAGCGGATGCATGCGCTGCAAACAATAGCACAAACAGGAAGGTCAGGGGAAGAAAAGAAGGAAATGCCGAAGTAGGGTAATTGGAGTATTACTGAGCAATTAACACCAATCAACTCAGGGAGGCCAATCAATGGCAGCTGACAAGTCTGCTCGCAGAAACCTGCAAAACAGGATAGGGGAGGCATTGGATTGCAAAGAAAGGAGGGGAGGCATTGGATTGCAAAGATAGGAGATCTGTCATAGCAGAGCAAAGCAAACTGACATTAGACTGGCAATAGAACACATTACGCAAGATAAACCAGGTCTAGGAAAGTACAAATGAAAGCAGGCTGCTGGTATGCCAGAAAATGGTAGGTGGAACGTGCAGAAATGTAAAGGGAAGGTCAAGAGGTAATCCACGGCAGCCAAATGTAATTCAACACCAAAGGCACCACAATAGTAGTTCCGGTAGAAAAACACATAAGATACCCTGTAGCTACGATCATACATACACACCCTATGACATCATCGGTGTTCACAGCACAATAGTATAAAGTGTGAAAGCACCCTACACACACCCGTGTATTCCCAAACACTGCACCATAGGTGTAAACACACGGGGAACTTTTAAAATGTACATGTTGGGAGCTGCCATAGCTGTGATTCATCAGCATGTGTTAGAGACTGATGGTGTTGTGGTGGATGATGCCGACAACCACCGCAGGCTCCAGAGGAGGAGAAGAGTGTTCAGACCAAGGGTAACCTACCAGGGGCTACATGATCTGGAGATAGTAGAGCATTACAGGGTGGACAGGGACATCTTACAGCAAATAGTGGAGCTGTGCCGGCCATGCCTGAGAACCAGAAACAACAGAGGGGAACCCATCCTAGTGGACACGAAGGTATGTGCAAGCTTGCGAATACTAGCCACAGGTACCTTTCAAAGGCCAACTGGAGATATAATGGGGACCTCACAGGCATCAGCATCCAGGGTACTACACCAGTTCCTGGATGCCATGTTACCACATGCCAATGAGCATATATACTTCCCCTGAACTCAGGAGGAGTTGGCCAGCAATATGTGTCACTTCCACCGTGTGGCACACTATCTGGAGGTACTGGGTGCGATAGACTGCACGCACATACATATCAAGTCACCACCCAGTGAGCATGGTAGGTGCTACATAAATCGCAAGGAATTCCACTCCATCAACTGCCAGGTCATGTGCAATGCCCAGGGCATTATCATGGATGTATGTGCTGGCAGCCCTGGAAGCTACCATGACTCCCATATCTGGCATGCCTCACAGCTGTATCAGGTATTTGTCAGGGGGGACATCCCACATGGCCACCTTGTGGGGGATGCTGGCTTTGCATTGGAGCTGTGGATGATGACTCCCATCAGAAATGCACACACACCCATGCAAGAATGCCATAATGAGGCACACGCACAACCAGAATCATCATAGAGTGTGTGTTTGGGATGCTGAAATCATGGTTCCGGTGCTTGGATACATCTGGTGGAGCCTAGCAGTACTCTCCAGGCACGTGTTCCCACATCTTCATAGTATGTGCCATGCTACATAATATGATCCTGCGGAAACAGTTGCAGCAGGGACAAAATGGTGAAGGCCCTCATAGCCCACCGCAATTGCCAAGGCCATCACAGGCACAGAGGGATTCAGACCACGAACCCACTGTGCCAGCCCCAGTAGGCAGATGGAGGCATGCCCAATATGCCTATGCCTTGGCAAAGAGGAAACGTAAAGCACATACTCTGACAGTGTAGGCCCCTACGGACTGACACACCTCCCCACCTGCACATACAGTAAAATGGATGGCACACAAACATGACCACCTGTAAATTGCAATGTATAGGTGGCCCACTGTGTGAATCCTACATAGGCAGCCCTCAAACATTGTACACACAACAGCTATTGGAACACGGAATGTCAACACCTAAACAGTACATGCGCCTATCAGCATATGTTGGTGCTGTGTGTATAGGTTCCCAGGTACATCGGTAGGTACACGCCCGATTGTCAGAGTCCATACACCAAACAGGGCAAACAGTGTCTGCTGTCACCACAACATCGAGTAACCAACTGTCGCTTAGTGGAGCAGAGGGAATCGCGGGAGCACATGTGTGTAAGCACTGTTCTGCACACACTCAGCACGGATTCCTCGCTGCGTTAATGAGGGGCTCCACATAATGTAATCATAATCATGGATGTTGTGTCAAGGCATGGGGTGTACTCATGTTAGGTATTCGTCACCCCAGCATGCTCCACCTATGGTCATTTGAAGGTGTAGCACAGTATCGTGTGTGACTCACTGTGATATACATACCCAATGCCGGACCACATCCAGTAAATATCACATGGACATACCATTAACTGGACTCATCAATATGCAAACTAACTTAGTTAACCATGTGAGTGCAGTATGGAGTAACAGCCATAGTATACTCCACATACAAAATGACATAACACTTGTACAAATCCCAGAGGTCCAAATGTTAAATGCAGTGACCGTCGTGCATGTTCCCGGTCCCACGTCCTGCAAGGGATGTAACGTAATCCCGAAGGCACGAGTAATGCATGTCGGATGCAGGTCATCAGATCATGTTTAGCACACGTTAGCGGGAAAATGTGTTGCCCACTGCTGGTAAGTGACATTTAAATATGACTATATGGATATGCGCGAAACAGGGCTAAGCGTCTCCAAATATCGCGCAGATCACGGTCAATGATATCCAGAACAGGTGAAACCAGCATTATTCACCCCTGTACTAATAGCGCCTGCTCTGAAGGGTAAAATGACCACTGCCAGGAGTAGAACACGCAATCATGTATACAATCACCTAACACTATTGCTAGCCAAGATGTACCTACAGTAGGGTTGCCACCTCTTCAAATGACCAATGTGAGACATATGTCAGATGTCTGCAGGCCAACACATACACCCGGCCAGTACGAAAATCAGAACTTCACTGTTTTGCCTAGATAAAAGCTTATTCTTGTAATGTTTTAGTTACTTATTCTGTTTCTTATAACATATAGGTGGTTCAGATACAGAATAACTGTTTTATGCAACTATTACATAAACTATAGGAAATAAGTTTGTCCTAAAATCTCAGGACATTTGCCATGTTTACAAATATTTTGCAGGACACAACTGCCCAAAGAGGTACTGTCCCTCAGAAAGTGGGACAGCTGGTAACCCTAACCTATGGCAGGTGTGTAATGTGACAGGTACAGACACAAACGTGCGGAGTCCAAGAAGCAGTATACACCGACAAGTACACAATGAAAGGTGTAGCTTGCCTGTCACTTTCCCTGTCAGAGATATATATATATATATATATATATATATATATATATATACATACACATATATACATATGTGTATATATATATATATATATATATATATATATATATACATACACATATATACATATATATAATACAGATAGAAAGGGCGATAGAGTGATATATGTTGATATATACGGATTCACCGATATCTGCAAATATATAGATAGGTCAACGACATTCATAACACCTTGGAGGTACAAATAAATAGGATACCGCCAACTATGGAATGTGTAACATACTGACACGCATAACCACGAGGCTGAAAGACCGAAAGAACACAGTACCAGAACAGTAGAACCGCGAGCAATAGTATGATGATATGAAGGGACATTTAGTTACCGCTGCCGGTGTTGCGGTCCACGTAGGTACTGTGTTTGTGAGTGCCATAGTCTGTCTATGTGTGTGTTGAGGGTGCCGTGTGCATTTCTGTGTGACTGTAATGTGCGTGTGTGTGTCCGCATCATGTGTCTGTTAGTGCCAACTCAGAGGTAGATCATTACGTTAGGTGGGTATAGCTAGCCGTAGGCATACGGTTACCACCTGTCCCACATTAGGAGGGACAGCCCCTCCCTGGGCAGGTGTGTCCTGACATAAAACATTACAAATGGCAACTGTCCGAGATTGTAGGACATTATTATGTCCCATACATTATGTAATAGTTGCATGAAATAGTTATGCCTGTATGTAAGAAACGTAAATGTTACATGCAATATGATAAGTAGTCAAAGTCCCACAACAATAGGTATGTATTGAGGATAAAAGTATGTGCTAGCCTGTGTACTGACTGTGGCTATGTCTCGGCCTGTAAACACTGCTGTGTGTCCCACAAGTGTCCAACAATGGCCATATGAAAAGGTGGCAACCCATGGCAAAGAGGTTCTGTCACCAACACAACTGAGATGACTGCAAATATCTGGGACAGAAATACATGGGATAGCTGTCATTTATAAATATCCCTTTACATATCGCTGCAATTCCGGAGGTATGGAAGTATCAACCTTACCTGCATACTATATAGAAACCAATTAACAACAGCCCAATGTAAAATCCCATAATATAAGTCTACTAACTGATAGCTCTTTAATTATGGAAGGAGCCCACACACATATATATGGAATATGTAGAAATGCAAGCCCCACAAACCTGTATATGCTACGTACACCCACCAACATCCCCCACACTAGAAACTATAGCAATACAGATTGTAATTACAGCACAAACATCCAGTCAGTCAATTACATCTGCAGAACCGTTAACATACCTTGTGAGAGACACAATTAAAGGCGCCATGCAAAATTGTAGCGACGGCAATGTTACAGGTTTTGTTTGCAATAGTCCGTTATTAGACGGTTGGGATAACAGGTACACCCACATGTTGAACCACATACTCTAGCCGTCACACACAATCCACAGGGGACATGAATCCAAAGTATACTTGTCTCTACACATAGCAGCTGCAATTACACACAACAAAACACAATATAGGCCGTCTCCCAGAAGGTAGGGCAAATGGGCAACGCCCAAGTGGAGAATTCAATTATACCCCACTGTTGCCATGTAATTGGCGAATGGAGTAGCTGCACAGCTGATGTGCAAGTAATTAGTCACTCAGGAACACCAATTGGTGGCAGGAAACCACATGTTACAGGTATCGACGTATATAAGGATGACTTGCCAGACATTCAAACCGTATGCTCATACCATATAACTGTTTAAACAGTGTAAGAGAGATAGAGACAAAAGTCCAGAATGATAACAAGGTATGTAGAACACTCAGTATGTAAGTGTATGTATAGCATGTTTTGTATTAATTATTTAGTGTATGTATAGCCTGGTTTGCATTAATTAAAAGTGTCCGCAATGCATAAAGTGGGAAAAGGTATTTATGTAGTGATGTCTTGCTGAGCATACTAAGGCTTGTAGAAATTGTGTGTCCAGCAGTGGGCCACAAGGTAAACATCACAGACACCACAAGGAATGCTACATGAGGGCTTTAAACAGAACAATTCCATACAACCCGCCATCAGTGGTAGGGTATGTCCAACAAGTACTAGCCATAGCAGGGGATAGTATATGTTGATATACTGTCACAGTAGGCATGTGTATGGGCATATAACGACAATGACATGTCTAAGGTGGTCCTGCTGTGCAAGTATGCTTTGCATTATGGGATACTATGTAAAATATGTGTAATGTATAGCATTGTAGGTAGATATGTCAGATGTGCTACACAGCATAACAGGCATATCATGCATGCCAAAGGTGTCGTCTATTGGCATGTACAATAACAGGATACATATGGCTTGTAGTCACGGGACATTGTAATAGCATGATAGCTAATCTAAATGGAAGGGCTACCAAGTAACCATGCACAAAGGACATGTAATATCTTCACAGGTTCATAGTGGGGTACTATGCAGTCTGGCAAGTCTATGTGTAAGCACAACTACAGTGTTCACACCAGTGGCACCTCTCTAGGGTAGTGTCCTGTGAACAGCAGAGCCATGTGTTACCTGCACCACTGCACAATACAGCCACTGCAGTGATCCCTGGTGTACATGTGTCTCCCATCCACCAAGTGAGGTATCACATGAACAGTGCTACTGAGTGTCCCTGCTTGATGTACATAGGAATCATGTTCCAAAGCATGGTGAGTGTCTGGTCTGGGAATGTAACCCTCAAGCACATCCCACTCATCGTTGCATGCGTGCACATATCCATGAGCATGTTGCTCACAGTGGCTTTTGCTTAAGTCGTGTATGTGGAGTATATCCATTAATATTGTTGTGGATATGGGCCCTGTCTGTTCAGCAGAGGTCACCTCTGAGTATGTAGTATGCAAATGTGTACAGACATGGTGTCCGTACTTCAGCCGCATACTTATAGGTTCATAGGTTCATAGGTTCATACTAGGCTATCTGCCCTGGGGCAATTATAAGCCTAGCCCGATTCAGTATGACTTACACCACCCCTTGATTTGAGTATACTGTGCCCTTTTTAAGGTTTAGTTTACTGTGCCTCTGTCTAATAGTGACATGGGAGTAATCCCTGGGACAAACCTACAATCCCCCATCCACTTATCGAGATGCTTCTTGAAGAGATTCAGTGAGGTGCTCTGCCTCACATGAACTGGAATTCTATTCCAGAGAGAAGGGAGCCTCTGGGTTATGAACCTGTCCCTCCAGCAAGTTCTATATATTTCTGTGCTGAGGTTCAAGTCCCTCGAGTGTGTGGCTCTAAGGGATTTAGATTTACTGAGGTGGAGCATGTCCATTAATTCTGGATTTGACATAGCTTTGTATGTCAGGCATAGATTGCCTCGAAGTAGGCGGTATGCAACTGAGCAGAGTTGGAGTTTTTTTAACCGAGCAGCATATGGCATCTGTTTGAGACGCTTGATCCTCTTTGTGAGATACTTTTGGGGTCTTTCTAATTGCTGCAGGTGTCGGGTAAGGTACATCCCAAAAGGGGCATTGTATTCTATGATGGGCCTGATGAGGGATGAATAAAGGGGCACGATTACCTCTCTTGATCTAGATGTGAAACCCTTTGTGATGAGGTGGGCTATGTAGAAGGTCTTTCTAACCACTTTGGCAATGTGGTTTTCAAAGGAGATTGCTATCAACTTGGGTCCCCAGGTCCCTAATAACTTTCTCTGTACTTAATGGGTTTCCGCCTATGTGGTAATTTGTGGGCACATTGTTTTTGCCAAAGGGTATGACTATACATTTTTTGGCATTTAGCTTTAAACCATGGCGCTGGCACCAGTTATCTGTCTCTGTGAGACCTTTTTGAAGGATGTTTGTGTCAGCTGGAGAGTTGATTATGGCGCCCAGTTTGCAGTCATCTGCGAACTTGGTGAGACATAGTCCTCCCACGTTTGCCTGTACCTCGGAAAAGTATATACCGAACAAGAGTGGTCCCAGGACAGAACCCTGTAGGACGCCACTTATGACCGGTTTCGGGTTTGACATGGCTCCAGCAACTCTCACTCTGTGGGTTCTGTCTTTGAGCCAGTTTGTGACCCATCTTGTGACATAGGGGTTTATATTTAAGCTGGATAGCTTATCTATGATGCCCGAGTGGGGTATTGTGTCAAATGCCTTTGCAAGGTCCAGATAGGCTACCTTCCCTTCATCTATGGCTTTGGTGACTGTTTCAAAGAAGTCAACCAGGTTCAAAAGACAGGATCTGCCCTTGACAAAGCCGAACTGGGTAGGATCTAGTGTCTGTAGGTCGCCAATGTCTTTGTTTATGAGCTCCATGATGATCCTCTCCATAGCCTTGCAGACTAAGCTAGTCAGGCTTATGGGGTGATAGTTTCCAGGGTCCATAGAGGCTCCACCTTTGTGGAGTGGGACCACTGTTGCTGTATGCCATTCTGTGGGCACATATCCTGTAGTGAGGCTGAGATTGTATAGCTGTTTTATTTGAGGGATTAGTTCCTCTTGTAGTTCATGTAGGACGCAACTTGGGATGCCATCTGGTCCCATGGAAGCAGTGTTTTTTGCTTTGGAGAGGGCAGCCTTCACCTGAGCATCTGAGATGTTTGAGAGGCAGCCCTCTGCCGGGATAGATACTTGCTCTTTTGGTGGGGAGGGGGTGGAGAAGTTTGCACTGAACCTGTCTGCCAGGATATTGAAGATGTCTGTGGGTTCAGTGTATTTTTTGTCATTTAGAATCAACTTAGAACAAGTTTGGGAGTTGCATCCCAGGTTTCTAACATAACTGAAAAAAGACTTATGATTGTCTTTGGTGTCCTGTGCAATTTTTCTCTCGAAGCTGGCCTTGGAGGATTTTATGAGGGATCGTAATTTTTTGCTAGTACTGATCAGAGATGCCTTCCCTATTAGGGATTTTGCTCTATCATGTAGTAGCTTCCTCCTTCTGTTGTACAGTTTATTTATGGCAGGGGTCCACCAGACTGGGCCTGCCTTTGATGATTGGGTCTTGGTTTTGTTTGGAATAGCATGATCCATGCATTCCTGGAGATGTCCGTAGAATGCATTTATATAGGATTCTGCAGTTTGGGCTGTAGTTTCCACTGGCCCTGAGGCCTTGAAGGATTCCACTTCGGTTTTGAGAAGTGAGAAGTTCGCTTTTGAGAAGTTTTTCACTGTGGTTTTCCGGGCTGGGGGTGGGGTCGGGATGTGGACATCCAGTGAAATTAATTTATGGTCTGATCTTATCAATGAGGGATATACTTCTGGTGTGGAGCATAGAGTCCCCATGTTGGTAATGATCAGGTCTAGTATGTTGTCCCCTCTTGTGGAAGTGGTGATTAGTTGTTCCATAGCATTTGAGTTTATAATTTCCAGGAATCTTTGGGCTAAGGTGCTAGGGCTTGAGTAGTGCTCCCAGTCAATGTTTGGGTAGTTGAAGTCGCCCAATATAATGGTGTTCGGAGAGATCTTCATGTTCTCCAATGTTTTTAGGAAAGCCGAATGGGATTCCTGACTTTGAAAGGGTGGTCTGTAGGATGCTATAAACTGAAAAGCAGTCTTGCCCACTGTTAGTTGCACATGGATGGTCTCCGATACTTTGTGCAATGCCACTAACCTGGAGGTGTGGATATCCTTGATAAATATGGAAACTCCCCGTCCTTTTGTGGTTCGGTCCGGGTTTTGGGGCCGAAAAGCATGATATGAGGAATAGCCTGGTAGTGCTGGGGTGCTCTCTGGAGCCTTGAACCAGGTTTCTGTCACTGCACAGATATCGATGTTCTCCATACTGAGGAGAGCTTCGAGTGCGTGCATCTTGAGGTTAAGACTTTAACTGTCAGAGCTCAATAAATGTCATGGTGTGTTAATGTTGTGGTATGTAAAGCTGTAGCTGTTGTGTAAGGTACACCCTAAACAGGGTGTTGTACCCTTGACCGTGTGTAGAAGTCTGGAGTTCAGAGGTACAATGGGTACCTATGTACCAGCTACACACCCAATACAGATAAGTGTGGCCACGTAGAAGGATATCCATGCCACAGTGGCAATATGGTAATCACAGGAGTGGGTGCGACATACGTGTGTACTATGAACACGTACAATGTGACATGTATGTAGGGGACTACCACCTATGTGATAGTCAGTGGGTGAATAGTGTAATGCAAAGGTGATGTTCATGCACCTTGTGTCATGCAGCTTGAGGCCATGTTATTCATATCAGGTATCCATCACAGTGACACCCATATGGATGGAGTCAGTATCAGCTGGTGGATCAATCATGGCACTTTGTATGCAGGGGTTTGTAAAGCTAGGCAGGGAAAGTCCCTCTGTGCCAGCCTGTACCTTAGGGAAGCATATAGCGAACATGAAGGGCCCTATGACTGAGGACTGTGGTATGCCAAGTGTAACTGAAATGCAGTAGGTACTATGGTATGCTACCCTCATTGTGTGTGTCCTGTCCATGAGCCACGTTGCATAATATCCTGAGACATAGGGTACGATGTACAGGTGGAAGTGTATGTTGTCAATATCAAAATGGAGAACGGTGGGGAAAGGCAATGAGAGGACAATGTAGGCTGTGTGGACCCCTGTACCATCATCAACTACCCTGGTAACTGTATGAAAGGAGTCCACCAGGTATAGGAGCCATGCTCTGGCCCTATCAAGTCCAACCCGGGTGGCATCAAAGGACCGGAGCCCAACAATGTCTCTGTGAATGATGTCCATGATGATGTGTCCCATAGCCGTGCAGAACAGTCCAGTCAGGTGTGTAGGAAAATAGTCCCACTCGTGCATTGTGGCGCCACCTGTGTGGAGTGTGATAACTGTTGCTGTGTGCCATTCAGGGGCCACAATGTCTGATACAAGGCTATTACTAAATATGGTGGCCTAGTGGGGAGACATGTCATTCAGAGGTCTGTGGACATCATAGCCTGGAATTTTGGAAGGTGACATGGGGCCAGTGTTCCAGGACATATAGAGTGCAGGTTAGTACTGTGTAGGTGTGACCGCAGGGACACCGCAATGTTCCTGCATGGATTGTGGCCCTGTAGTGAGAGAGAGGGTGTAATGTTAGCATTGAATCCATCCGCCAACATATTGCCAACATCACCTGGTTCTGTAATGTTCCTGAGTGACTGTTGTATGTGAGAGCAGATGCGGGTATTGCCATTGACTACTGACATGCCACCATAATGCCTTGTGGTACACCCCGGAATGTGTCACAGTAATGTTTACGTAGCTAGTTTTGGAGTATGTGATGAGGGATCCCGTGGCCCTACCGAGGCTGACCAGCGAGCTACCCCACCCATGGGATTGTACACCAATGTGCAACAGCCTCCACCTGTTGTTGTAAATTATGTCCATGGAACTTGACCCCCAGAGTGGCGTCTGTTATCTGGTGGGTACCATCATGGCTCTGTGTGTAATAGCATGATCCATGCAGTCGTGTACATGCTAATGAAGTACACTGGGGTATGTTTCAGTGTTTGTATGTGCATTTTCCATCTGCACGGATGTCATGACGTTAACTACCCCTGTCATAAGACGTCTGTAGTAGGTGTTGTAGTACTCATGTACTGTGTATACCGTGAAGGGTGTGGTGCCGGGATGTGGCTAACAAGGGTGATTAGCATATGTTCGGAATCCACCAATGAGGGGATAACCCCAGGTGTGGAACACCAGTCACATGTTGGTAGTGTTCATGTCAAGGATAATGTTAGTCTTGAAGGTGGT